>NW_024351731.1:0-80346 GCF_902729225.1 Pteropus medius
TTGAGGACATCCAATAGCTGCAAAGCAGCGTAAGCAGTGATCAATAACATGTTTAGTGGCTTCACCAGTCAAAGCAGAAGCGAAAATGAATCCAGAAAATGTATCTACAGTAACATGTACATATTTTAATTTACCAAATTCAGGAATGTGGGTTACATCCATCTGCCAAATTTGATTCGGTATCAAACCACGGGGATTAATACCATAATGAGGAACATAAAAAAACTGAGGGCAAGTGGGACAACTTTTTATAATTTGTCTTGCTGCTTCTCTGGTGAGATGAAATTGCTTTCTTAGATAAGAACTATTTTGATGATGTATAGCATGAGATTGTCGTGCTTGTTCAACATTACTAGCAAGCAGACATAGGTGGGTGGCTGCATCAACAAGTGCATTAGCTTTAGACAAAGGACCAGGGAGATTTGTATGAGCTCGAATATGAGTCACATAGCAGAATTCTTTTCTGTTGTGCATAGCCAATTGAATTTGCGCCAATAATGAATGCACCTCGGAATTGTGGGTAGCAATATAAGGTACAGTCTCCAATATAATTAAAGCTTTAGCAATGTATTGACTATCAGTATATAGGTTAAGGGGTTGTTGAGCGAATATTTGAAAAATTGCAGCAACTGCCCGCAATTCTACAATCTAAGCAGATGCAAGGGATGTTTGTATGACAATAGGATTTTGGTTGTCAACAGCATACACGGCTTTTCCATTAGAGGAACCATCAGTAAATATATTAAGAGCATTCTGTATCGGGGTGGTCTTAATTACACGAGGAAAGATAAATGACTGCATATTAGCAAACTGTAAAAGTTTGTTCATCAGTAAAAATGGAGTTGAAAGGAGGAGGAGGCATCGGAGGAGCTGAAGGCACAACCCCAGCAGCCTCAGATTCGTCATACTCATGAATCTGATCTCTTTCATGCCTAGGGTCTAAAGAATCTCTAATCAAAGTCCAAAGCCCAAAAGTATCTGCCGGAACCTTAGTAGGTCCGTGGTCATCATAGTAATCCCGTAACTTTTTACCCACTCTTAACCATGTCTCTAAATCAACTGTCCCTTCCTCAGGGAACCAGGGACAAACTTCTTCTATAAACTGCAAAAACTTCATTAACTGTTGCGGAGCTACTTTAGCTCCTCTAACTCTAAGCATATTCTTAAGCATATGTACAAATAGCAGTCGACTATTTCCTTGGCCCATTATATTTTCTCTTACAGTTTCTATATTTACAAAAACTCCTGCGTACTCACCTTCACCGCCCACGGCTTCTTTGGCCAATCTCGAGTGCACTCTTCTTGCGGTGGGTCCTTGCTTTTTCCCCCCGTTTTCAGGTCCCTGTTCGGGTGCCACTCTGTCGGAAGCCAGCCGACCAAGTCAAACCGGGTACCTGAATGGGGGAGCGGGGACTGAGAAAAAAGAGAAGACAGACAGGGTGCAGGAGGGAGAGCAGATCTCACACTGCCTCTCCGAGTTTATTTCTTAACCTCCTTTTAAACACAATCTGTTTCTTTGTGCATTTCAAAATAACATAAAAGTAACATCCTGAAGATCCAGGTGCAATTGACACTCCCTTCGACACTCCCTTAGGCTATACTTAACCTTCTTCTTCCTGAAATTCAACAGAACCAGCCTTTACTTTTTTATGCAAGCAGGCCTCCTGAGATAAACCATGCACTCTTTTGAATTTGGGGAGCTTTGGCTCCCTACAGCACCTGAACTTTCCAAATGTCTATTGGTCTGGCTTTTCAGTATGAGCGTCTCTCGTCTGAAGAGGCTAGAAGTAGACAGGTCCCAACAGTGACCTTAGGAAGCCCTGTCGTCAAAGCTGGAGAAACCCACGTCCATCCTTCTCTGGAAGCACAACCGGGGTGAAATGGGGAGCAAAGGGACACACAACAAAGAAGCAGGGAGGGCTCTGAATTTTCCATGTCAAGTATATGGGGTTGTTTATGGATCGATCACCCTGGGGAGGTGGGTGGGAAAGGTTGACTTGAAGATGTAGATTTGAGCAGAGGAAGTAAGAGGTTTGAAGTACTGGAGGCACATTTTCATCTCCATTTCAGTTCTGAGACTCAACTCTGCTTCTACTTGAGGCCCCACTGGGGTTGGTGCACTGGATACTAGCCCAGTGGAATCCTGAGAGTCCTTAACCAGCTCGTCAGTGGAGAAGGTACTGAGCGTCCAGTGTGGGGTTCCCATCCCCCTTGGAGGGGGGATTCAAACCCTTTACTGTGTCTCTAAGGTGCTATGTCATTTGACATTTACTTATGTCTAAGCCTCGTTTTCACCCCAGTTGGCTAGGCTTTCGTGTGTATAAGCTATCTTTGTGTATGAGGAAACTAAAATCTGGGCTAGCTGAAGTCATGAACTTGACTGTTTAATAACTGGGTAGGAGAAGTTGTTAACAGCATTTTACGAACCAGATTGAATGAGAGCAATTTTTTTTCACAATTTAATCATAATTATTTCATTAAAAAAGTATTTTGGAAAGACATTCATGTTTGGTTTTATTTTTTTTTTGTTATTTTTAATTAGTTGACATACCTTATATTAGTTTCAGGTGTACAACATAGTGATTAGATAGTTATATAATTTATGATGTGATCACCCCTATAAATCTAGTACCATACATAGCTGTTATAATATTGACTATATTCCCTATGCTATAATTCATGTTCAGTTTTAGATATGTTAAAACTCAGTGATACCATTTATATCAACTCATGTAGCATTTTATTTTTTATTTTTTAAAAATATATTTGATGTTTAATTTATATACATTTAATTGGCACTGATAATAATGATTATAATTATAATCGTTATTATTATCATTATTTTATTGTGGTGACATCGGTTAACAAAATCCAGTAAATTTCAGATGTGCAATCTAGCAGTAAGGCATATATACATATTACATTGTGTGTTCGCCGCCCGTAGTTAGGTTTCTGTCACCACATATTTAACCCCTTTTACCCCGTCTACCTCCCACCTCTGCCCTTCCCCCTACCCTCCGGTAACCACTAGTCTATTGTCTATGTCCATGAGTTGAATGACAGCAATTTGTTTAAATTGCTCTCTTCTGGGTAAATAGGAAGAGGAATTCTATATGGAATTCAGGTTTTGAATATTCATTGAGTGGCTGATTTTCAACTGTTCCTGTAAAAGTTTGGATATGACTCAGTTCTCTTTAGTGTGGGCCATGGCAGAGATCAGTGGAAACAAATGAAGATTCTCTAAGATGGACCTGGATAAAGATGTATCAAATGCACCCCTATGTTCACTGCGGCTTTATATGTGGAATCTAAAAAAAAATAAAAATAATAAATAAAAATAAAAAACGAATTAACAAAATGAAGCAGAACAAGATCCACAGAAAAAGAGGACAAGATGGTTGTCGGGGTGGGGCGGGGGACAGGGAATGGGAGGGGAAAAAAGGTGTGTCAAAGATTCATCCCTTAGCCTTCCATGCCTGCATGTTGTGGTTATCAGGAGTTCTCCTTTATGGAGGTGAACTTTAGGAAAAAGCACTACCATTTGTGGGGGGGAGGGGTTAAATTAAAAAGCAGATTTTAAAAAAACCTCTCCTCTTTTCACAGACCTGTTCTGAACATTTCCGTCTCTAGTAACAGTATCTCCTCTTCTTATTCATCCCCTGATCCCCAGTCAGAACCTACCAGATTGTTGTTCTGTCTTAAAGAGAAAGGCTCCTTCTGCTCGATCTTCAGACCACCTGATGTCAAGCTGAGTTTGTCAGACAAAATCAAGAGAAGAGGTAAATGTGACTCTGTCTGCTGTGTTTTCTTTCCACTGATATGTCCGTGGCTCAATGTCCAGTGCCATATCCTGGAAAAATAACCATGGGAGAGGCCCCTCGTCTCTTGCAGGAGACCAGGTGTGGAGCTGAGTTCTGGATCACGAAATCTCGGCTCTCATGTCTTTCTGAGCCAAAGTCTGCGGGACAAAATCAGGTAGCGACTATATATCTATCTGCTAGGCTGTCCCAGAGCAGAGTAGAGAGAGTTCTCCAGAAGCAGTGTCCATTCCTGACACAGAGAGAACTGTCTGAACAAGTCTTTGACTCATTAATTCATTCATGAATTTCTGTTAAAGAACATATTTGGCTCATATTTGGTCTTAACCACACTTGATACATCGAATGTAAACAGGGATCAGCAAGAAAGATAGAAATGAGCTTCTGGACAAAGCAAATACAATGCCAGGTCCTTTGTAGACCTTCTATCAGATAGGAATTAATATTTTTAACACCTCTCGTGTGTCGAGGACTGCATATATTATGGAATCCAATCTTAGAACAATCTTATTTTCATGATTTTAAAAAAGGAGGATTTTTTTAAAGGACGAGACAATCTGCCCCAAGCTAATTCTCTTTCCAATTACCACTGTGATGACACCTGCACCTTACAGGATTAAGCAAACTGTCTGTGGGAGAGGAACTGTGTGAATAGAAGCTACTCTGCAAGTTTTTTGTAATATCCCAAAACTGAAGCTCAAAACAACAGCCGAGATATTCCACAACGCATTTATTCACTTCTTCCTTCCTTTCGATATTCATGAAAGCCATCCTCGGATTCTTCCCCTGGGGAACCACTCATATCGGGACCTAGCTCACAGCTGTGCTTGCTGGGTTAACACCACCAGATCAAAAGATGTCCCAACACTGAGTTTTACTTTCTTTAATTTGCATGGTAAACATGATAGACTTGAAATGTAAAATCTTTTATTTACATATAGCGTTCTTCCACATGCCAACCTTCTGAGGGTCCTTCCCTGCTGTTGGATGTTCTAGAAGCCAAAGAAAAGTGCCTTAGCTGTCTGGGACAAGTTCTGCGAGTCCAGTGAAACCCGAGGGGTTTTGTTTTGTTTTGTTTTGTTTTGGGGAGGTTTTTTGTTTTTTCTTTTTGTTTTTTTTTTCATTAAGCTTAGACTTGATGAAAGGTTTAGAACCAAGATCACCACGATAAATAACTAAAGTATGTCAACAGCACCCAGTGCCGTCTGCCCAGCTGCCAGGGCTCCAGTCCCGGAGGACCTCATGTGGGGGGTCATCTTATTTTGCACACGTCACAGGGAGGTTCCGCGTCACTTACATTAGTGGCCAAGAGTAAGTGAGGTTGATTTACTTAAGATTTCATGGGGAAACTGAGGTGGTGTTGGCCACTGCACAACACACGTTACTTTCTTGAAAAATCTTCATTAGTTATCTTTTCGGGTTGCCTTGTTCACAGGTGTGCAGGTAGATCTCTTCTCTCGGGCCCCGCCCTCACCTCGACTCACCCCTCCTCCTCCGTCCCCCCTTTGCAGTTCCTCCTCTCCCCACCAAATCTTACGCTTCTGCCGTGTTGCCTCTTGGTCTCCGCTCAGCCACACTCTCTCCCCTCCGCCCTTCTCATACAGAAAGGCTCCAGCTTCGCAGAGCTGTCCCTCACGGAGCCGGCCAATCAGCCAGCTCCCGTTTCCAGGTCCTGGGGCCACATTTTCTGCACATTGTCTCGATTCTAGTCCTTGGGATATAAAGCTTAGTAAGATGGGGCTCCCGATTCCACCCACTTAGCTGTGGTGTGCAGAGACCAATGACACATTTTAAAAATGAGAACTAAGCTTGTCCTTACAAGTACACTAAGAGGACAGTGACTAAAGTATCTATTTCTTCCCCGGTACTTTCTAAGCCAGTTTCCCTTCACTTGTCATGACTTGTGGTCCCTCCGTCTCACCTTCTTCAACGTCCATCCTCCTTAACGTCCCTTGCTTAGTCGCCCCCTAACAGACGACCCACTTCAGAATCATCTCCCTGATGCGTACATGGCAAGTTCCTGATTCGTTCGGAGTGTCAGAGACTTAAGAAGCCTCGGGGGCCACCTGGCCATACCTTTGACCTGGTCATGCCGCTCTTTGTAGACATTGGCTCTATCTTCGGCACAGACCAGGATCTGGTCGCTTCTCATCACTCCTGGCGCCAGCACCCTGCCCCACCCACCATCACCTCTCATCTGGCGAGACTCCCTGCTTCTGCCCTTACTGCCTCGCTGTGTCCGCATCTCCACAGCAAACACAGGCATCTTTTCAAGGATGCATCCGATATCTCCCTGGTGACCTTATACTTCTCCAGTAGCTGCTACTCCCACTTCAAAGTAGTAACGATCATAACAATTACCAACGATGTCTGCACCAACTCGCCCTCATTTTCCGATGATTCCTGACTCGTTCTGCCTGTTCTCATTCCAGGAATTTCTCCTTTTGCAGGCTCTGCATATTTGCTAATTCCTCTACCTGAAATCTCTTCTCTCAAAAGTCACCTTTTTGCTCAAAAGTCACCTTTCAGTGAGAACTTTGCAGTCGAATGAAAAGCTACTTCTCGTGAATTTTTAACGTACACCTAACCTTCCTTGTGCCCTCCCCGCTGATGACAGTTTGGAGCCCTCCCTGGGCCTTCACAGCACCTTGATTGGAGGTTGGGGAGATACACAAGCTTTCCAATTAACACCCAGATGGAGGCTCAGTGTGGCCTGGGGTCTAGACTGAGAACCTGCTCAGCTCTGGAACTCACCGTCTGGAAAGGTTTTCTGTTCATCGTCATCTGCGATGTGAAGAACGTCTGGGTGGGAGGAAGCCAGGCCAGGGAGCCGGGTTACCCTGCTGGAGGCTCTCACGCCCCGCACCTGCGGCCCCCAGGCCAGCTGTGGCAGCTTTTCTCAAGGTGGCCTGGGCACCCCTTGCCTCAGAATCACCTGGGTTGTTTGTTGAAACGACTTTTCTGTGTATCGTCTGAATCAGGCTCTCTGAAGAGGAGCCTGGAACCTACATTTTCTTGTTTTATTTTTCCTCAGCTTTCTTTGGAGATGTTATGACATATAATATATGTAAGTTTAAGGTGTACAACATGATGATTTGAAACACATATATTGAGAAATGATTACCACAATTACGTTAGTTAACACATGCATCCCCTGACATAATTGGCTTTTGTGTCTGTGGCGATAACAGTTAAGATTTGCATAACAACTTCAAGTATATAATGCGGGATGGTTAATTGTAGTCACCTGGGTGACATCAGGTTCCCCAGAAAGTGTAACTACAAGTTTGTACCCTTGGACGAACATCTCCCCATTTCCCCCCACTCCCCAGCTCCTGGCAACCACCATGCTACTGTTTCTATGAGTTCAGCTTTATCTTCCACACATAAGTGAGATCATACAGGATTTGTCTTTCTCTGTCTGATCTGTTTCACTTAGCATAACACCCTTGAGTTCCATCCATGTTGTGCAAAAAAGGCCTGGAACCTGCAAACAAGCACCTGGCGGGCTCCTCATACACCAAGTCAGAGACCTGCCTTCAGCGGGGAAAGGAAATCCGCTTCCTCCCTCTTCCTGTACGATCATCTACCTGTCGCCCTTCGCCTACTCCCCTGGTGTCTCCCACCTCACGTGTCCACTCCCAGTCCTGCCATCTTCCCAGGTGG
Organism: Pteropus medius; assembly: GCF_902729225.1. NCBI lineage: Eukaryota > Metazoa > Chordata > Mammalia > Chiroptera > Pteropodidae > Pteropus > Pteropus medius. The sequence continues at coordinate 7,485 of NW_024351731.1, forward strand.
CTTCACATTTAATGTAAGGAACGTGGGAAGGTCTGAGACTTGCCTAACACCAACGATGAAGTGTCTGACAGGGGACAGGAGCCCATAAAGAAGACAGAGTGGAAACTGCCATCAAAGGAGTCCCCACAGATCCTGGTGTCATAGGATCTGGGGAGAAGAGAGCTCCAAGGAGGGAGTCATCTAGTGCATGGTCGCTGGTGACAACACGGAGTATATTCACATGGGGACACAGATACTCCAGTGGGCTGAGGAGTGGACACCAGGGAGAGAGTGAGCAGAGTGTCAGAGATTCCCTAAGGAACTTGGCTGTGAGGAAAAAGTGTGTAGGAAGACGGGACAGTGGAGGGGACACGTGGGTGAGGAGTTCGTGAGACGGCAGAGACCTGATCTTGCTGTCAGGTTTTGGGGAAGGATCCAGGGAACCTGGAGTGGGTGAAGACCAATTTATGGCAATCGCTTTGCCATTTATTTCGAATCTTCACATCAACTCTAGAGCTCTCATGCTTTTCCTACATTTATTGATATAATTTTTATCCTTCATTGTTAATGTGGTATGTCACAGTGATTGATTTGCACATGAGCCATCCTCGTACCCCTGGAATAAATTCCACTTTATCACGGGTATAACCCTTTTCATGTAGTTGAATTCTGTGCGCTAGTTTTTGTTGAGGATTTGTGTATCTACGATCACCAGGGATATTAGCCTGTAATTTTCTCTTCCTGTAGCATCCTTGTATGTTTTGGCATATATGTTATATGTTATATGTTAACGCTGGCAATGACGGGCTATTTTAAGAGGAACATTAAGAGAACAAAGAGCTCTTAGAAATAAAAGCTATTACAACAAATAAAAATTCAATGGAAGGATTAGAAGATAAAAATTGAGGAAATTTCCTAAAAAGTAGAGCAAAAAGTCACAAGATAAAAAGAGAGGAAAGATAAGAGATTTAGAAGAGCAGTTTAGGAACCTGACATCTGGATAAAACAAGTTCTTAAAAGCACACGCACATGCGCGCTCGCACACACACACACACACACACACACACACACACACACACACACAGTGGGGAGAAAATCATCCAACAATGTAATTGAAGAAAATGTCCCATAACTAGGATATGAGTTTTGAGTTGTAAAGAGCCCATCATGTGCCCAACAGAAATGGACGGAAATAGGCCCGTACTAAAAGACATTTTTGTGACATTATAGAATGTATGGGGCAAAGCGAAACTCCAGGAAGAAAAACAAATATTAGTCACGAAAGGTCAGTTGTGAGAAGGACTTTCAACTACAACCACAGATTTAGGAGTTTTTCAAAAAACAGTCCTTGAAACATCCTGGTGTTTCATGTCAATACACTGTTCAGGCCACAAGCTGGGGAATACATGCCAACATCTGCTTCCAGTCACGTGGCTTCCTCTGCCCGAACGCCCTCCATACACCCAGGCTCCACGGCTCGCCCCTGCCAAGGCACCCAGCCATCCTCAGTCCTGAGACACAGCCCACGTGGATTCCAGGCAGGTACTCACGAAATATTTACTGACATAAAGATGTCCCTGAGATCACGTTCACCGCAACGGTGTAACACCATCGTGGAGCTCAACGTCTAAAATAATCGCGTTGCTGGTTTTAGTTTTAAATATGTAGTTCATCTGCCCACGTAGGAAACTGGGACTCCCACAGTGCGTGCTTATTCATCAGTTATAGGATGTCCAAAGGGCTCGTTGGCGTCGCGCAGCTTCGCCGACGGCCTCGGGGACAGAGGGACGGAGTTAGAACTGGTCCCGGGCACTCCTCCAGGGCAAACGGACTGCAACATGTATCATGACCCAACACCTGAAATGGGCTACCCTGCTGGCTTTAATATTGTCAGATGTCACGATGGTCGTAAGGGGGACACCGAGCTTCTGGTATGCACAGGACATTTCAGGCACTACCCAGCATAATCACCAGGCACCTCGAGAGGGCAGTATTTTGAGTTTTTTGTTTCATAAATGAGGACACATGAGACTTATCCAAAGACCCGTTGAGCTAAACTGAAGTCCACCAACTCTGGAGCCTGCTTTAACTCTTCGATCTATTCTTGACTTTTGCAGACAGTAAATACAAGATGTATATATACGACATGGACTCAAACGTTGTCATCTTAATTTCCCCATTTTACCGATAAGGAAAATAGTTTCAAAGAACTGATATGGCTCGGGTTTCCCGAGTCTTTCTTAATCCACAACCTATTTCATCTCCTCTGATCACGATGTGAAGATTTTGAAGTATGTTCTGTAAAGAATTATTTTACAAGAATTTATGGAATGGCAGTTACTGCAATCTCAGATGGAACCAGAATGGCATTTCAACTCAAAAGGCCTGGTTTTGAGCACAAATGCTAATACCCCTACGACAAGTCTAAAATACTTAAGAGCAGTCTTAAAAACAGTCGAGTGCTTTATAATCCCAGTCTCTAGTGAGAAAGGCACTCGCTGCTCAGGTCTGTTGTCCAGGTTGAGGGCTGAAGCCATGGGGTGGCAGTGAACATGTTACCGTGGCTGTAACTGAAGGAAAACGTGATGCAGTGGACACCTCGTATTGCGAAGAGGAGGCACAAGGACTCATGCAGGTAGAATGAGTAGATACTGAGCAGAGCTGTTTTAGAGGTCAGGGCTGACAGGCGGCCGGCTTAGAGTGGAGTCACACGTGCCTCAGATCACGAGCAGGGTTCCTGGCCCTCTTTCCTGACGAGCCCATGGCCATCCCATCATCCTTCATTCTAAGGACAGACATGAATTGGTATCTGACTTGAGAGATGAGAAGACAGCTATTTATTTGTTCTCTTCGGCTATCCGAATGGCAAATATTAGACCTGAAATTAAATCCACTTCCTAGCAGCAGGGATGGCTCCGTTTATTACACCGAGCATCGTGCTTGTCACACTAGGTTCTCAAATTAACCTGCTCTTGTAACCAGAAGGAGCGTCAGCAAACTCTCTGTGAAGGGCCAGAGAGTAAACATTTCAGCCTCTGAGGGCCATATGGCCTCGGTCACAAAAATACCATTCTGCTCTTGTGGCCAAAAATGACACGTAAACGAATGAGTGAGGCTGTTCTCCAATAAAAAGATATTTAGGGACAGCGGGATTTGAATTTCACATACTTCCAGATGCTACGAAATTTTCTTCTGCTTTTGTCCAACCATTTAACAATGTAAGCACTATTCTTAGTTCACAGGCTGTGCAAAACAGGTGGTGGGTGTCTTGGCCCAGAGGCTAGTTGGCTAACCCCGGCGTATTAGAGATTTTCCCACTTATTCTCCAATATGCAGAGCTACGTTACCTGCAAAGGCCATAGCAGAATAACTTTATTCCGGCTGCAGATCAGCATTGCTCACATTCATCGCACCACTCAAGCACTCACTGGGCACCTACTCCGATCTGGGCACGGAGCAAGATCCCCTGGACACTGGAAGGAAATCAGGTTCTCAGAGTAGCAGAAAAGAAACCCATGAGTGTAGTTAAATATTGGAGGTGTTTGATGAGATACTTGCATATGATTCTAAGGGCTGCCATGACAAATTACCACAAACCAAGCGGCTTACAGCAGAAACGTATTCTCTCACTCCTGGAAGCCAGAGTCTGAAATCAAGGTGTCAGCAGGGTTGGTTCCTTCTGCAAGAATCTAGTCCAAGGCTGGTGGCTGCTATCGATTCTTGGTTGGTGGCTTGTAGACGCATCGCTCCAATCTGTGCCTCCATCGTCACGTGGCCTTCTGCTGTGTGTTTCTCCTTCTTTTCTAAGGAACTGTTGTATTTAGGGCCCACTGTAATCCGGTGTGGTCTTACCTACAGATCCTTAATTTCATCTGCAAAAATCCGTTTTTCAAATAAGGTCAGATTTTCAGGTTCTTGGGGGGCCTATCTTTTGGGAGTTCACAAGGGAACCCATGAAAATACGCTTAGAAGATGCCTAGGATGTGGCTAATGTTATTATGAAGACTTTGTGAAGGAGGTGATGCAAGCTAGTCCTCAAAAAACGAGAGCTGCTGTTGATGAGATGGACGCGAGGGAGGACGGAGATGACAGGCACAGAGGCCAGCCAGACCAGAGTCACGGCGCTGAGACGCCGCATGCGACGAGCTAAACAGCAAGCAGCCGAGCCTGGCTGGCAAGCAGGGCATGGATGGCAGAGGGAGCCGAAGGCTGGAGAGGGCGACAGCGACGCCATCACGAAGGGCCGTGGTGTCCTGATCTGGCCCTACGAAGCCGGGGGTTTTGATGAGGACTGGTTCAGGATTCTGGTCCGCAGTCAACCCTGAGCATCACAGCTCAGATGCTCCATGCACCAAACCACCGCAGGCTGGGACTAGACAGCCTGAGAGCAGCTCCTTCCCATCGGTATGTTTAGATTTCATGATTATGGTCGTGTGACCTTAAAATAACAAATGTGCTCCTGCTCTCCCATCGGTGAGACCGCGGCCTTCGACTTCCCGAGCAGCCCCTCTTCCCTGCATCCTCCTCCCCGGTGAAGGGCTGCTCCTCCCTCGCACTCCGCCGCCTGTCGCCCCTCTCCTCACACTGCTGGGAAGTGTCAAGTGAGCAAAAGCGTGGCTTCCCGCCTACGGCTGCATCCACAGAAGAGTAAAGTGAGAACAAGTCAACGACAAGACCAGACCGCCGGTCTCGGCGCACTTGGCGAGATTTTAAAAGCAATTAAAACTGTGCACACGGACAATAATGAAGAAAATGCCATGAAAAAAGGCCCGGCTCCGCCCTAAAAGAAGTGAAAATTATGTAATGTGTATGTGCACGCCAGAAAAATATACATGGGAACAAGCCTCAAACCAAAACATCAGTAAACCAGACACACTTAGAAAAATGAAAGCTGATTTTTATTTTATCAACAGCCATTCTTTAAACATGAACATGCATACGTAATACTCTACGCACACATCACAGTTTTTAACGTTAGTTAATAAAGGTTAAACACACAACATACATCCTTACAAAAAAGTGAAAATGCAAACTTAAAACTTTAAACAAAAGTCTTACTAATTTAAAAAAAGGTTGTGTTGGGTACCATTTGTACAACACAGTTAATTTAAACATTTTCATTTTGGCTGCACATGAAAAAAGCGGCAGTAGAAAATAAAGTCATTGAGGGTTTTTAAATAGCAGAATAGGCAGTTTTGCCATGCAGGAGAAGCAATATTAAATATTAGTTTTCAAAAAAAATCCACATTTAAAAATATTTAGTTCAAGTCACAGAATTTCTCTCAGTAGAGACCCCAATGCAATGCATAATTAGCTGCCTTAGACGGCCTGTTTGAAAGGACAACATCCCTTCAGAGTATAACTTTACTGATTTTGGCACAGAAAAGAAGTCTTAAGAACAAGAACATGATTAAAAAAGAGGGAAGAGGAACAGAGGAAAGAAATAAAAAGCAAGAGTAAATGAGATAGTAATTGCAATCACTAAAAAACTGTGCATTCTCAGTCACTGCAGAATACTGTCTTCTGTCTACAGCAGGTGCTTATTCCAGAAGTGTCATTGCAGCATGGATTTAATTTGCTTGGAGGTAGTCTCATCATTCAAATGTTTTGTTGTGTACCTAAAAGTGAAAAACAGCAATTTGGGGAAATTAAAAACACATTATCTGCATCAGGTTCTACAGTCATGAGAAGCCGAGCCACGGGCCAGGCAATCTTTTCTCAAAGAATTGTGCCGTGTCATTCCAGCGTGAGCCCTGCTCCGGTTCTGCTCGCTTAGCCTCCCCGCCATCCTTTCAACAGAATGTCCAACAGCTGCGTAACTGAGGACCACCTTGCTGAAACGACCTGGGCAAGTTCTGAAGTAAACGATTAGCTGTAACTTCTCAGAGGAAAGTTACTGCGGCTCCATCTCAGGGGTCTACAGATTATAGCCTTTGGGCCAGAGCCCGTCGCCTACTTCTGTATGGCCTGTGAGCTACGCACATTTCTACCGTTTTAAACAGTTGGGGGAAAAAAAACAAAAGACAACTACTACTTCATGCTAATGTAGAAATTACGCGAAATTCAAATTTCCGTTTTACTGGCCCACAGCCATACCGATTCACTCACCGTGGTCAGTCACGTTCCTGTCACGGCACAGCTGAGCGGCTCACCATGTGGCCCACGAAAGCCTAAAACATTTGCTTACTCTCTCGTCCTTTATAAAAAGAGCCTGTTGACCCCTGATCTGTTTATTGTCCTCAAGTCAGTTCTGTCGCATCCCAAAATGTTTCAAATTTAATAAAGAAGGCCATTATCTAGCACTGAACCTTAACCCCCAGTTCTAGCTCTTTCTCTTTTATGATCAAAGGCATCAGGTTCCATTTCTCCATCTGTAAAATGCAGACATGATCTGTCGCTTTCTCTTAATCACACACTGTGAGTTGGAGGTACTATATAATTACTACAGGAAAGCTTTCGAAATAAGCAACATATCTATGTGTGCGATTATATTCCCTTTAAAATTATGGTTACTGGCTGTTGGCGCTGAAAAAAAAAACGATCTGAGGAAAAAGGAGTGAGCATCTCTAGCAGACTTGCTATTTCCCAAAAAGAAAATAATTCAACAAAAATGCGTTCATTTTGTAGAGGTGTAAAAACGACAATTAACATTGTACTTTTGGGATTACAAAATGCCTTTGTAACAACATCTCCTGCACTCTGAGTGAAAGCACATGAAGGGTTAGGCTGCCGTGGTTTGAACAGGGCTTCTCGAAGTGCTGGCATTATCTGCACCAGCTAAGGTGTTTGCCAATGAGATGAGGTGCCCGGTCCCACCCCAGACCTAATGAAGAGACGGACTCTCTGCAGGTGGTCCCCTGGGAATCTGTTGTTCATGTCAGTCCGGGTGATTCCAAAGGCCCCCGAGGTTCATTCATGTAGCAAACTGAAGGCTCAAGTATATGGGATTTCGAAAGTAAAATCCTGAATTGGAAAACAGACTCTGACACTTATTAGCTATTTTATCTTCTAGGCTCCCAAGAGCTTAAGGTAACTGTACAATGGAGACACTTCCAACACCCCATACCCACCATCCACCTCACAGAGCAGTGCTAATGACTGAAGTCATGTAATAAAGCTGTACTGCATATGTACAGTGATGTAAAAATGCTATGTATCAATTAACATTATAAAACTTCCCAGGTGAAAAATTAAGAACCAGGCACAGAATACGCTCATTTTGAATAAAAACAGTTCATTATCTCTGTAACAAACTTCTATCTTCTAATTTTCATTACGTATCTGAAAAGAAGACCTCACACTGGCAGGTGGCCCCTGCCTCAATGGCGCAACCTCTCCCCCTTCCCCCAGATGCAGGCTGCTGTGTGGGGGACCTCAAGCCCGTCTTCAACGCATGGCCACGGCCTCTTTGTCTTAATTCTAAAGTAAGAGACTGAACCACCTTTAGATCCTGAAAAATAAGAGTAAACTCTGGGTTCTTAATGTTTGAAGCAAAGTCCCTTCGAGGTAAAGAAATAATACTAAAACCTAGACCTAAATTATACTATTAATTAGATCTCTGTAGTCAAGATGTTGTAATTTGTTGGGATTTCCATTTAAAAATATCCCAGCATATTTAGGAGCTTCAGTAACTAAATCAAGTAAGTCTAAGCTGAGAAAAGACATCAAATAATGACTGTCTGCTTTATTTTCATTATAAGAAATATTATAAGAAATAAAAATAATAGGGATCTGCATTTGTGAACAGGAATGTAATCACGCTATATTAAGCGAAAAGAGCCAGATGTAAAACAGTCTGCGTGATAATATTTTATAAAAATATTAAGTATTATATAGAACCATGACTATACAAGTGTAAAGAAAAAATTCTGGAAAGATATTTAACAAAATGTTAACAGTGGTTTATTTCAAAATAGTAAGATTTCACAATTTATTTTTCTTTAAATTTTTGTTTTCTGGATTTTATTTATAATGAGCATATATTATTTTCATTAAAAAATTTTTAAAAAGCAATCCTTCCTTCAAGAGGGGCAAAAAGTAAACGCCAAACTCTTTAGCAAAGAAACGAAGCTCCTATTCTATTGGCGAGCGCACGCGTGCACACACGTCACAAACTGACCGGAGTCTGAGAGCGAAATTACCACACAGCAAGGTGAGAGCTCCACGTGTCTAACTCGAACTTCACGTTCATACCCTTGTACTATTTGCACTCTGAAGCGTGTGCTCACGTGTGTTTCCCGATCCGCGTGTGCACAAACGTATACACACCTGAGGGCGTTGAGAAGACCTTCTACACTATTAGGAGGCTGGTCCTTAAGAACCTTGATACAACCTTTCATCTGAAGGGAAGAGGAAACAGAAAGGTGAAACTTCTGTTTTTGCATCAAACATTCACTTTCAAAATAGGAATAATTAAAACAGCAACACGACTACAGAACTCCTGAGAAATGACACACTGAAAATGTAATTATTCTTAGAACAGGGCAAAAAAATCTACCCAATTGTTATTATTTTCAGTTTGTCAAACAAAACTGTAAGAATCAAACCAGTCAATCTGAAACACCGCCCACACCCCACACTGAAAACCCCACGTCAGCTAAGGGAAGACCTCGTGAGGGTGTCGAGCAGCTTTTCAAAGGACAGAACGGACACGGGGGCAAGGAAGAGGAGCGTTCCCGGCAGGCACACGCCAAGACAAAGGTCATCACGCATGCCACAGGAAGAGGATGAAATCTGCGGAGCTGAAATCACTTGCATCAGAGTTTACAGAAGGCCTGGAAAGCCAGGGCGACTTATTTGGCAGTGATGAGGACGGCAGCAGAGACTGTGATGGGCTATTAGAAAGGGGACAACTCAGTGAGGATGGCACAGGAGGACGACGAGCCTGATCACTGTGAAGAAGCATGGCTTTGGAAGCCATGGAGACGCGGGTTCAAAACCCCACTCTCCCATTCGCTAGCAATTACAATACTTCCCGTCCCTAAATGTTAGTTTCTCTGTGAGTACAGGGGAGATAACACCTACATCTTAGGAGCATTTCAGAGTTTTGTGGGAGAACAAACGTAAAATTCCTGGGGCACAGTAATCACTCAATACGTTAACTCGTGTCTCTTCATACGGGATGCACATGCATGAAGGCAGGGAGACTGGCTATCAGTAGTCTAGACACGAGATGCTAAGGGGCTGAACTAGCTGTGAAAGGGAGACCAGAAGGTAATTCGCAGCAAACACTGGCTCTTATTCTGCAAGCCACATGTGCCGGGTGCAGAAAGAAATGATGAGCCCAGGCTATTGCCACAAATTATGACTGAGGGGTGTGGGAAATGTGTAGTCTTCAACCTTTTTCCCTGGAGCACCTCTACTGACTTCTAGTATATATTTGGAAGGGAATCTTTTGTTTGAAATAGCCTTTGGCCGAAGGAATGAAAAGATACAATAAAAAAATTTCTTAGGACTGGTTATTTATTTATATTGCCAAACATGCGAAAGAACCACTTAGGAGTGAGGGATCCCACGCGGGACGCTGCAGGACGCCACAGCTGCCTCGCTCATCCCCTGCACCAGCACGAGCTCCGAGTAGCACTGTGAGGGTGCGGAGGAGACCAAGGCCACTGCTGTCACAGACCACAAAACCCAGCTCTGGACCCGGCACAGCCTGCTGCTCTTTAACTGAAGCCTATGACTCCCATTTTTGGAACTTCCTAGGCATTATGTACAACAATGCAACTTACGTCGATTTTTGAAGTTTTGGCAAACGCTCCCACGGGGTGTACGTGGTCATAGAGTATTATGACGCCCACCATAACCCTCAAGCAGAATGACACCGTCTCTTCATTTGTGAATCTGCTTCTGTATTCCCTGGAGGGTAGAAAAGATACAGGCGGATGAGGCACATTATGGATTAACGAGCGGCTTCAGCTCTCAGCTGGTGCTGAAAGATGGGCCCAGTTAATCTTTAAAAGGGACAAAAGGGACGCGGAGAAGTGAGGCAGGCAGAGCCGTCACCGCCCGCCCTTAGTCTCTACGCCGAGTGCATCACCCCTTCCGCACAGCAGGGATCAATCCAGAGATACTGGCAACATGACGAGAAATCTCACCAGCTTAACCGAGCGAGCGTGGCTGCTATTTAGGGGCTAACTCAATCTAAACACGTTATTGTATTACGAGATTTAAATTTTCTAAATGTCGGTCATATTCTTCTCCCATCTGGAAAAAAGAAATTGAACTTCTGTCTATATAGAAGGTGGCGTGGCACAGCAGGAAGTGTCCAGAGCCAGGATGAAGACAGCGGCGCGTGGGGCCGGCCACCGTGCACAGCCCTCATTCCCCAGGACCCCACCCTCCCGGACGAGCACCAGCGGGGGCCCCCTGCTGCATGAGGACTGCCACTAAGATGGTACAGACGACAGTGCTTTGGAAAATACGAAGCTTCACACAATAAGGATTAACTAGTAAAAACATATACTAGTCAGGCTCCAACAGGGACTCTTTCCGCCTGGGACAGGAAAACCCAGCCGGACGCCAGTGCGGCATACGCCATAAATGACGTGAGAGGGAGGAGAAACCCAGCAGAGAATTCAGGTGAGTGGTGAACACAGCGAAGACAGAACTGACACTGAAGGAGACAAGCAGAAGAGTCACTCTAGGCCTCTAGCAAAAGGCAAGTTCTTCACCGAACAAGGAGGGAGAAGGTTTATGAGAAGCAAAACCAGAAGAGCCTTAAAGCTCTGCCCCGGCTCCCCACCACCCCCACCGAGAAGAGCACCGCAAATTCCCATTCTGAAGACTCAGTCTGACTGGTCTGAGGCGTCTGAAAACCACAAGTGCTTTACACTTCACCAGAAGCTACGCTAAGCGGCCAAAGCGCTTTAATTTTGTTCATATACTGACTAAGGGGTACGCTTCGTTTCCACGTTCCAAACGTGACACATTCGCATCTGGACGACCATTTCAACGGGGTTGTTAGAGTGAGAAAGGTCAGCTGATACTCACGGTGTTTCCAGCATGACTCTGCATACACTAGCCATGGTGCTTAGACAATCTGTGGTGTTTTCTATTGGTAAATTTTTATTCTGTAAAAGTGTACGGAAAAAAAAAAATGAGTTTTTACTTAAGTATAACCTAAAACCTAGCATAACAAGAAAAATGAGCGACTTTAAAATTTGGCTCCTACTCTCGATTTTGTAAACAACGTACTAGATGAACCCTAGAGGCTGCTCTGAGCTCTGGGGACACAGCTCCAAGCCAGACGGCGGGGACAACGGCGCGTGCGGACAGGCCTCAGGCCGGGAGGGCGGGGGATGCCACCCAGTGACGGGGGAAAAGTCACTGGAAACACTTCGAGCCGAGGAGGAAGGGAGCGGGATTCATGCTTTGGGAAGAGGACTCGGCTGCTCTCTGGAGAACGGACCCTCCTGGGCCGGGAGTGGGGGAAGTGAGAACAGTCAAAACACGGACACGGGACCCCCGGGGAGAGGCAGCAGGAGACGGGTCACGTCTGCAGGTTCGGCGTCTACTCTGAAGCGGGGGCAAATAAGACTGATGCAGTGGGCGTCGGGGTGGAGTAAGAAAGGACTTGGGGATACTAAGCCCTAAGTTATTTGCTCGTGTCAGCACACACTGCAGACGGACGCCGCGGGTGCGGTTCCAGCTGCAAACTCCCGCAGAAAGTGAGAACTGCACTGAGCGGAGTGGGCATCTTTTTGCTGGTGGAGGCCTTGGCTTCAGTTCATCAGAAAGGCAACACCTGCGACGAGGTGTGCCCGCACAGCGGCACTGTTACCCGCGACAGCAAAGACGGAGGAAGGGCAGGGCGGGGGGACACTGGGACTTCGGTTTGGTCACAACACTGCTGAAGTGTCGGGGAAACGGCGAACGGAAGGTCGACGTGCACGTGTGGGCCTCAGGGACAGGGACAACGGCCGGTGTCTCCGCTCAGAGCTGGGGTTTAGAGCCGTGGGACTGGCTGCGACCATTGTGTCCGCGGAAGAGGAACAACGCAAAGCGTAGCTTCCTACGCGACGCTCACCTCTGATACAAACTTTGTGGTGGCATCACTTAAGGTTTTCAGCATTGGGGTTGCCTCAGCATAAAACAAAGACATTCGATTTGCCAATTCATTATTTACTTCATTTTCTCCTTCTGCCTGTGTAGAAAATAAGAGCATTTGATATCAGTTCGTAAATTATTAAATGTGATCTCATGATCTCAAGTATACAAGGACCTAGGCAGAGTGCCTGTCTTGTTATTGCTTACTAAATTAACCTAATAAATATTCTTCAACTTTATATTTTAGACCTTCAAGTGCACATGATACTTAAATATTCTTTAAAAACAGAAAGATTAAAAATGATATCAAGAAATTTTTAAAAAATATTTAAGTGATGTTAAACAATTAAATAAAACACTGACGGGCTGCCTTCTGTGTACAAGGGACTGTCCTCAGTGCTATGGAAGACAGGGAGATGACGATGACATTGCATGCTGCCTCCACCAGAAACACACAAATACCCACAGTCACATGCTGAGAGGCCGTGACTTAAACGGGGGGTGAAAGGAAGACTAGAGCTAGGCTGGAAGAAACTAAAATGGACCCACAGAAGAGTTAGACTTCTGCAGGTGAGGATGGGCAGGTAAGCAGGTCTTCCAACCAGCTGGGAGGAAGAGTTAACTCCAGGTAACTCAGTGTAACGGCAGCGACTAGGGAAGGATGAGGCTGGAAAGGAAGGGCGGGGTCGGCGTGCACAGGGTCTTAACTGCTAGCTGAGGTTCTTCTGCAGTGACGGTGAACCACTTTGCAGTGTGAGAAGAAAGGAATGACAATTAAGACAATTTTCTAAAGAAAGTTAAATGATAGTGGGCAGGCTGTACCAAAAAGAAAAAGACTCTAGGTTGGAAAACCAGTTCTGCTGCTAGAGAATGATGCCGGAACGGGAGGGAGGGTGAGGCTTTCAGCTGCAAACCAGGTGTCAGCAGATGAAATGGGGAAGAGGGCTGAGAGATTTCACTTGACAACGACTGCGCTTAGCTATGATTACTGAAGGTCTTTAACCTTGAGTGATCCGGGATAGTTATGACCAAGGACTGGGGGTTTGCTTTCCCTTTATTTGACAGGGTAGGTATGAGAAAGACAGGTGACAAGGTCAGCCTCACAGTAGGAATCAGTCTATGCAAAACCAAACCAACACAAGTCAGAGACGCTCTGTGGAAGAGACGGCCTTCCTCCAGCCCAGAGCCTGTCTTAGAGCAGCCGCTTCATGAAACATTTACTCAATGGAAAAAAGAGAATGACCTCCTTTGGTATTTTTTTTAACCCTTATACTACTCACCACTCTTTACATTCTTATATAGTATTTCTTTATTAAACTATCTACTAGTGGCTAGGGCTGGTTCTAGAAATTTCTCTATTTTTCATATGATGTAGGTCCCTCAAATTACCCAGAGGAAAAGATAATATTTTCTTCTTTTTTAAGGTTTTACTTATGGCCTCTGACTCCTTGGAGGGAGAAAACGGTATTCAACAGCTTAAGATGAGGAGAAGTTGAGTGGCTCACAAACCTCAAACTGAAGGAGATGCCCCACCAGCCGAGACGCAGGCGCAGAGCCCGCTCCTCACACGGCCAGGCTGGGCACAGTGGCACCCGAAGCCCACCGGCCCCTCGAAGCCCACTGCCCCCTCAGAAAGCCCGCGGCCCCTCCGCGAAGCCCACTGCCCTAAAGCCCACCCATTTTCGAAGCCCGGCCCCTCGAAGCCCACCGCCCCCTCGAAGCCCACCACCCCACTGGCCAACACTAGGACTTCTATCCTCGCCAGTTTCTCACCAAGATTTTTCCATTCTAAGGGTGTGGGGACACAATACTCATAACCATAATTCACAATATTATTGTGACATTAAAATGAGAAATTACAGTCAACCTTATGTAGACAAAACTAATTTTACTGAAGTTGTCGTAGGAATTTAAGAGACAGAGTGGGAAAAAGAGTCAAAACCAAAATGTTTGCTACATTTTGCTCTTTCTTCCTATAGCTGTGGGTGCTCATAATTACTAACTTAATTACTAAACTTTATCAGAATGACTGAGTGAATGAACAAATAAAAGGATAAATGGAACAAGCGGAGAGATGAGTTATCACCACCCCTAATTCAAAGCATTAACTCACTGGAACATTATTAATCCTCATGCGACTCAACGTTCTTCTGTAATAGCTGAAATCATTCTGTATGGCAGGATTTGTCATCTAAAGAAGACATTTTGAAAGAAAAATGTATTATGTACTACATGATAGTATAAATCTCAATTGAAAACTCTACTATACACAGTTTTAACTAGTTAAGTAACATTCCCAATTTGTAGTACCATTTTAATAACTAAAACTGGTATCATTCAAGATGGTTTTTTGCACTTATGTAACACCGTACTTGGTCCTTACCAAACATACAGAATTGTACAGACTGTTTCTTAGTCACGGTCGGTATAATTCCCAAATTTTATATACAAGTCATTTGTGCTCAAAGTATTAATAAAAGAGAATAGTTGTCTATGACGCAATCATGAAACGCTCAAGTTAGAAATTCAGCTCTTCCATTTTCTAGGCAAGGTAACTGAGACCCTGAAAAGTCAAAGGCCCGGCCGTGGAACTGGTTACTGTGACAGGGCTGAGAGCGGAACGCAGGTGTACTGACAGGAAATCCAGTACTTATTTCTTTACACTCACTCCTTCCAACAATACGAGACAGGTAGGTAGGTGGACAGGTAGATGGGGGGTGGGCGGAGCAGTAAGAGGGAGGAAACATCTTAACATTTTTATATTAAAGAAAATTGAAATAAACTGGGAATGAGGAGGAAAAAAAATCAGAAAAGGTCAATATTGTTCCAGAAATATTTTTTAAATGAAGTTAAGACTGAATATTGGGTAATTTGCTATTTGCTATGCATATATCAAAAGACCTGCTATAATTTTAAAATCCAGTTTTCCATACTTCCTAAGGAACATCAGACATAACTTAGAAACATTTTAATAAAGTCTCCAGGCATTTCCTCCTAGTGTTCATTGAAAGACTTGTGATTTTCATGCACTCTGGGCTAGGAGAAAAATCCCACCTTGAGTTCATCAAACCGGAGTGTGAAATGAAGAATTTCTGCAAACTGTTTAGCAAGAGCCTGCTCTCGCTCTAGATGCTGGGTGGGAGAATACGGGGTACTTGTCAGGGCTCCCAGGAGACCTCTTAATGCTGCTTCTAAAGAAAAAAAAAAAAAAATTAAAATATTAAGTTGCATCTCCCTGATATATGTTTAATAAAAAGTGAGCAATTTATAAGTGTTATGATTTCAATTCTCATAAAAGTAAGGTCTCTTTAAAATCTTTTCGATTACCTGAATACAATCGTTCAAGCTGAATACTGTTTAATAGAATAAAAACCTTAGAAGGACATATTCAATTTTGTAATTCTATAAACCCAATTAAAAACACAGAATGTAATTTGAATTAAATACCAGGATCAAAGAGCAAATTTTATATTATTTTCACCACTCTACACAGTGTTGATTTTTATAAAATGGTAATTGTTACCTACAGCTAAGTAACTTCGATGTCACTATGTCCACAGTCAAATGAATTATCAACTTCTCATACTCTGAATACATTGTTTATTTATCTATAAACTGTTTTCTTTCAGCTATTAAAGGAAACAAAATTGGTTTATTAAGTAGCTTTCTGAGTTTCTTAAAAACTTGGCATCTGAGGACCATTATATAAATATTTTAATTCATTACGTAAGTAAAATGGTCCCTTTGAAATAAGTGCTACTTTTGGAATGCAAGGCTAATAAATACTGTGTTTAAAGATGGAAATACTGATAATTCCCTTCAAAAAATTATAAAAATCAAACTAATTCAGTTACAGATTGTGGAATCAGAAAATAATGCTAGATTCTATTCAGAGAAAACAAGAACTTACAGAGTTAGAAGGTGATCTGACATTAATGAGTAAGTGTCGGATTAATAAACATATTTCTTAATGATAAATTTATGTCAGATCAATCTTTAACTTAAAAAAATATCAGCTCTGCTGTTTATGAAGACCTAATAATGAACCGACACCTATGCTGTGCACTTAACCTAGGCTCTCACTTAACTTTCACCATCAGCTATGACGTGGGTATTACCAATGGATAAACCGAGTTTCAAAGAAGTTAGATGTCGAGGGTTGAGCTAGTAAATGCCAGGAGTTTCTGACTCTGCAGCCGTATTCTTTCTACTATATAAACTGTCTCTCAAATAAAGGAACATTCTACCTAGCCTCCTGTAACCTTATAAAAAAACCTACCGATTTCTTCCCACAGTGCATACTTATGTGTCAGTTATGTGCCATGTACTAAGCTAGAGACTTCATGACATTATTTGTCAACCGAACAATAATAACTCCAAATCGTAGTTATTATCCTTTTTTAATCGTAAGTCAAAAAACATACTGTCTACTATGTGCCAGGCACTTGGGAAACAGATGCAGGTAGACATGCTCCCTAAAGAAAGAGAAATTATTACAGTCGTACGTGTGTGTGTGAAAGATATGACAATGGGACCTCACCTAGTTGAGAGCCCAGGAAAATATCTCCCTGAGTGACATCTGGGCTGAGATGGGCGTGTCCACTAAGGATGAGGGATGAGGAAGAGTTTGCAATAGAAAGGAAACAAAAGGGAGCCAGATCCTGAGCTCAGCGCGTGCCAGGGCAGACACACGGCAAGGAGACCAACCCAGGCAGAACAGAGTGCACGGAGGAGAGAAACCGGACGGAAGCAGCACGCATGCCTGGTGAGCCATATTAAGCGCCTGGGCTTGTCATCCTCACGTCCCCGGACAAACTACTGCGGCAAGGATGACATCAGATCAGCACTGACACACTCCGCTTCGCCTGCAGCATGAAGAATGGAGCGAAGGCTGCGGACGGCTTACAGAGGCGTATGCATGGGAGCGAAGATCAACGAAGAGGAAAAACATTTTTTGGCTATTTTGGAAAATGGTTTGTTTCTCCCAAGATTCAGTCCATGTGTCAATGTTAATATAAGTGGAAAGCAAAGTCTGAGAGATGAGAACAGAAAAAAAACAAAACAAAACAAAATACCAATACTGTTACAAAACAAGACTTCCAGGGTTATTCAAGGCACTCTGCCACTTCGGGGCATGAAAGGTCCCCCTGACCCCAAGGGGTGGAATCAGATCACCTGGCTGAGTTGGAAATGGCCAGTGACCACAGTTAGAGAACTTCTGTCCATGAATGGCTGAAGCCCTCGATGGCAGATCTACCATAATGCGGACACATACTCGAGACGATAGGGCTGCTTAACTTAGCTGCCTTTGAAGCGGCTAGATCAGCCTCTTGCCTTGGGGGCCTCTGCTGATACGCGACAGTCCTACTGGCCCATAATGCCCAGCATCAAGAGAGGAATCAGAGACAGAGGATCCCAGAAGGTGGGATCCAAGAGGTGGCCCAAGTCTCTGCCTCAGCTGGAAAGAAAGGGAAGTCGAAGAAGAGGTGACATAGGGATTGGGCTTTCTAATGAAGCTCCTAAAACAAAACCACGTGGTTATGACTTAGACAAGGTAGATGACAAGGAGGAAATTAATGGGCTAATAAGCTCTAAATTCTGGAAGAAATGAGCTGGAGTCCACACAGCCAGGAGAAAAAGACCCAGGCTCTCCGGGGCCACAAAGCTACAAACGATGGAGACACCCGACTGAAAGGCCAATCGTGGGAAAGAACTGACTGTCATGCAGGGGGAAAGAAATGACAATTCTGATTTCTAGTAAGAAAGGATAATTTATAAAACACTTCTATCGCAAAAGGTATTTAAAAGCACAGCATCTTTAAAACAAAACAAAACAAAACAAAACAGGACTTCGTCTTTAAAGTAAAAGTTGCAAACGCACTTGGCCAAGAAGCTAATATAAAAGAATATAGAAACCAAGATATAAGAAAACTAGGAAGCTATAGGAACCTAGTGCAAACTAGAAAGCACACGCCCTACCCACGGAGAGATGGTGCGCACCTCAGTGCCGATGCCGATCACTGAATCAACTGCTGCCTGAGCTACTGATTTTTCCAAAGCCACTAGAAACTTCAAAACAACAAAACCCCAAACGCAAATAATTTACCAGTTTTTAAACCTGACAGCTAATCAGGAATTTTCTAAAATTATGTGGGCCAAATAAATTACATCTCAGGCCTAAATTTAGCTCATGACTTCTACCTTACGGTATGGTCTTCTTATTAAATTGTTTGTATTTATGTAGAATAAATAACATATTTATGAGATTCAAAAATCAAAAGTATGTAAAACATGTCAAGAACTTAAATTTAAATGTTTCAAGTTTCTGACACATTTATACCACTCTTCCTCTCCTCCACGACTTCACACAGAAAAGCCCTGCCAATTTCCATCCTTCAAATTAAATGGCTAAATTTCACCTGTTCTGCCTCCTCTTTCAAGAAAGGGAATTTCAACTTTTACTCACTGTATTGAAGGTACAAGTCTGATCTCTGAATAATTTTTCCCATGCAAGGGAAAAAGCAAATGGTTTTTAATTCTTTTTGCTTTAATAACTCGCTAGATAACTTTGGATATATCATAAGCTTCCTATCTCTCATCTTAAACAGTTTTAGATATATGAACTGAGGATAATCAGCAATGATTTTAAGAACGCAAAAATCTAAATAATCCAGGGGTCTGTGGATTAGTTCCCACATATGGGAACAGATATGAGGACCTTTAGGCTACAGAAACCAGAGATTTCCTTGTGGAAATTACAATTTCTCAAGGAGAATGGTCTAAATAAACGAAAACCTGGGTTGACAGGAATGATAAGATTATGCTCGAATCTTCAATCAAAACGAGCTTGCTTGATATGGAACATATAAATTTAGCAATGTGAACATAAAATCCTCTAAATTACTTCTGCTGTCTTTCTCAACAGGGAAGTCATAATCACTTTCGACTTACCTAACCTCTGAGAAAATTCATAGAATTTCTTTAATTTGCCTACGAGCGGAACGACCGCGCCCCATGCTTTCTCCTGTAACTTCTCGTCTGCGGGATGCTGGATTGCCTTCAAAACCCAAAAGAAAAGAAAATAGTCAAGTTTTAAAAATCAGAAAAGTATAATTTTTACATTAAAATATAGGTTTCAGCAAACGTCAGAAACCCTGGAATAACCTAGAAAATCCAGACTAATGGGATGCCGAGGGCGGGCCTTCTCAAGTCCACCGACACTTCACACCTGTGACAACACATTCTTAGTTAACCTGCAATGAATACAGAAATAACAGAGTAAGAGCCTACAGGATATGTGTTTGTGGAATATACTATGCCTTGGTACCTTTTAATGCCATAAAAACAAACCATTTTCTATTGTTTCCCATGTCACAGACAGGCTTTCTTAGTGGTTTTTTTTTTTTTTTTGGTCAAATAATTATTTTAGCGGAATAAAAATAAACCCCAAAAATGCAATAAATGAAATAAAATGCCAACTCTGGAAACAGGCTAGGAAACTTTCAGAAATTCAAGAAATTCAGGGTCCAAAGTAGCTTTAAGAAACCTCCCGAACACATAAGAACCTACATCAACCTGAAATACGTGATTCAGAAACTGTCATACTTATTCCCTTTAACTAAAATCTTGTTCTGGAGTCCAAGTTTTCTCAAGTTTTCCTGAATAAGAAGGTGTGAAAACTAGTTTCGAATCTGTAAGGGGAGAAAATAAACCATAATCTAGAGGCTCCAATATAAATGTGAATATGCCTCTCTCTATACCCAGTCTTTCAGACCACTAGGCAATCTTTTGTGAACGTAGGGGGTTATTCTCAAAGAAATCTATTTTCTTGCTTTCATCTTTCTTTTGCTTTTCTAAGTCCTTAATGTTCTTTTCAACAACCTGGTTTGCTTTCTCTTACATCTTCAAACAACATAAACACACCATCTGGAATTGAAACTCGTAACCAAGGTGTGGTGTGGGGGCTCCTTATGAACACCTGCGGGAGGTCTCGACACGTTTGAATTTTCCCAAGGCACTACTAGCATTCTCACTTCATCTACACCCTCTCCCCACAAAAAAGAAAGCAAAATAAAATTGAAATTATACACTCAGAGGATGTGCCGAATAAATTAGCTACAAACTCAATAAACGGGCTACGTATTGTTTAAGCGATCTGTTTTATAAGCTTGGCATTATATTCAAATTTTCTTTATTTTTTAATATAAAAAATTTTAAATGATGCTTAAACATAATAGGAGTCCGAAGTAAATCTCATTTATGTGACCGACTAGAAATTTTTTAACGTTAAATAAAATCTGACATTACAACAGGTAACAATTTTTATTTCACATTATATTAATGTGGATATTTTGACGGGACTGTGATATCATCCTGATGTATATAAAAATTACTTTTAGCCTCAAGCCCAGTCTCAGCCATGTTTTATAGCAAGTAGTAAAAAATTGTTTATTATTGAGGATATGAGCAAATAGCTAAAAAATTTTATTTTCTTCCCTTGAGAAGCCTATCAAAGTTTTCTTGCAAGGATCTAAAAATGACTTCCTAAATATCTACTCATTCTCATAGTACCGAAACGCTCCAGCAAACTTCACCCACGAAAACGAGCAGAGTCACCTCGCTCCCTGGCCCTGCCTCGCTCGGGCTAGAACTGAGGGCAGTGCCATCTTCAGCCTCCTTACAACTCTCGCCGCTCCTCCCTTCGCACCAGTCTCGGTGCTGGGAGACAGCGTTCTTGGGAGAGCACCCACGGCAGCCCAACAGGCAGAAGGGCGCTCAGACCAGTGTCCGTGGTGCGGCTGCTGTGGAGCAGTGAGTCCAACTCTCATTTTCAAAAATGCTGAAACTGTTAATGGTTGAAACATGAGTGGCGAGTCGTTATTTCCATCTCTAGTGAAGTCTCCTAGAGAATAAGCTTTGCTTATGTAATAGAGTCTACCTTAAATCAAATTTTATTCTATTTAGAGTCCTGTTTAATAAAATGCTATTTAAACAAAAAGATATATAATTCCACGCCATTAGCATGGTAATAGCAATAAATTCTCAGTCTATGCTCCACGTGTCAGGTGTTCAGCTAGGCTATATAGATGGCTTATATAACTTTATTCTCAAAACGAATCTGTAAACCACTTCCACATTTTTGCTTTGCCATAATGGTTTTTACATTTACCTTCCTCTTGAATGAATATTCTCTTTTGGAGAATATTCTCTAAAATGTAAGATTCTAGTGCAAGAGTACAAATAATTTTATAGGTCTTGTTTTACATAATGCCAAACTGACCTCCAAAAAGACAGCCATTTTATAATACCACTCTGCATTAAGACTGTTTTTTTCACAAACCCACAAATACTGAGTTTTTGACTATTATCGTACAGGAAAACTTTTTGACGATGATGTGCGCTTATTAGCAAGTCTGAACATTTCTTCTACTGTCACTGCTTTTTCATAAATGGTTGTTCTTCTAAATCTTCACATTGACCCAGGACAGTTATGGTGGTTACACCTGTTCTTTGTATATTTGGTATATATTCAACTTTTATTTGTACCTTACTTAAAGTGTTTTCATACTATTCAAAAATCTTTTCTGCATGTACAGTTAAACCCAACCATTAACATACATTCCTCAGGGATTACACATTTATCCCCATCTATGAAAGCCTTAAATGCTGTTTTTTAAGAAGGGTTTTCTGGCTTACATATTTTATATCTATTTTATTGACCTATTTCTCCATCCTTAATTCCTTTACCCAACAGTTTAATGATAGCACCTTTATAAGAAGTCTCAAAGTCTTGAAAGGAGAATCTCTTACCATTGCTTTTTATTCTCTCTCTTATTTTTTAGTGTTCTTCAGTATTATTTTTCTATAACTCTTCAAAACTTTGAAACATCTATTTACTTTCCCATATGACCAATCACGGAATGCCAGGAGTGAACTACATGTGGCCAATGTTGTATCTCCTTAGGAGAACACAGTGCTGTTTAGACTATAGCGGCCCATGGTGAACTTCAACCTCTGGTCACAGTGTTAAGAGCTCCTGGCTTCATAGCCTCATAAGCCCTATATATCAACTTTTCTATCATTTTACTCTGTTCCAGAAGATTATAATGGAATCTTAATATCTGTTCAATTACGTCCACATAAAGAGTTTTGGGAAAACATTGCCCACAAGAAGCAGAGTAACCCTTCCACTTAGAAAGTTTTTTTTTAAAAAACCCTATGAGTTCTACCTTAAAAAAAAAAAAATCAAATAGGTAATAGTTTTTCTTTATTGTTTATGGAGACAACTATAAACAGTTGATAAGAATTCAATGAGAAAATAAACTTTAAAGAAGTTTAATGGTACTGATGAACAATCTAAAATAAACCGTGGCATTAATAATCAACATGGAGAAAGTATGAAACATTTTTTGAACGACTTGTGAATTGGTGTGACCTGTAGGGAAAGAATAATTTATCAATTAGTAAATTAGGATCCTGCTTAATCATTTAAAATCTTCTGCTTCCATAAATGTTTTCTTTTTCGAAGTATGTTTAAATGTTTAGAGAACTTGAAATTTCACAGAAATGGTTACATGCCTTCATTTACTGAATAATCTTAAGGTTTTCTGTAAGCAAGGACATTGGCAAGGTTAATCTAAAGCTCTTGTAGTTATCATTTCTTCAACAGCTACTACTTATGAAGCACTGCACTAGGTGCTGCTAACACAAAAATAAGAAACCCAGTTTGCTCTCCTCAAGCTGGAGGTACAGCAGCAAAGAGAATAACATCAACTCTCAATGGTTTAAAAAAAAAAAAGTTACGGTTATAAAAGAAACATATGCAAAGTACTACAGCAAGGGATATAGGGAAGTAAGAGATAACTGGAATTTGAAGGAAGGACAGAAATTGAACAGAAAAAGAAAAAAGGAAGGACGTATTCCAGACAGAAACAAAGGCAAGGAACTGTACATGTGTGAGACATTCAGGGAACGAGTTCAGTGCGGGAGAGGCAAAAAACAGATTCACACTGTCTATAATTTCCCTCATTAATGGTTAACACCAACTAAACTGGAAACCAAAGAGTCAGTAAACTCTCTCTTCTACTTTATAGTAAACATCCAGCCAATCACCAAAACCTGTGGCCACTTAGCCCAGAGCATTTCTTGAATTGTCATCTTCTGGTGCCTGCACTTCCTTCTGCCTTCACTAGTCCTCCAAACGCCATCAGAGGAATCGAACTGAGTATGAACTGTAAGCCACCAGACTGGTCCTCGGTGGCGTCGGCGCCGTTAGGTTCAGAGGACATCCGCAGAAACAGAAGGGTGGGGAGGGAACGAAGCGCAGTGTGGGCTGCGCCTTCGAGAGCTGTGTGGGGAGACAGAGGCTGGGGAGATTCTCTGGCAGCAGAGGGCACCTGAGAACGTGCAGATGCGGAGGGAAGGAAGTCAATAAAAGAGAAAACACAGACGATGTAATTAAGGAAAGGAATACGTAAAGAGTCAGGTTCCAGAGGAAGATGGAGAACAGGGGTAGAGAAGTCAGCCTTGGCGTAGTAGAGACATAGCTTCTTTTGAAAAATAGAAGAAATGGAAAAATTGATGAATGGAATGAAACCTGGTTAAGTTCAGAGGTCTGGGCGAAGAAAGCTGAGGAAGACCCCAGCAGACATTTGCTCTGTGGTGTAAAGTCACCATCAGACAGAGCCAGGGGCAGTCCGGGCAACATGGATGATTTCAGCTTTCCCTGTAAAGCTTAGGAGCCGAAAAAACAGACCAGCGGAACAAAAAAGCCAAAGAAAGTTACGTTCTCTCCTCCCTTCCAAAGAAAGGACAAATGGTCTCCCCCCCACCCCCATGGAGGCAGGTGTGAGAGCAACCAAAAAAATACGTAACATACATAAATCACATATTTAATATACATAAATCACATATTTGTCGAACACTGTTTTCCCTTTACTCTTGTATCACTGCAACCACTTTTGAAATAATGCAAGCGATCTTCCTTTAAATATAATACTTAATATGCAATAAAAGAATTCCAAAGTACAGAAAACAAGAGAGATTAAAACAGTAAATTTTATTTGACTGGAAAATGTTTATGCTTTACCTCTCGTATTTCATGGCCAGCTCCTCTATATGACTGCAAGTCCTCCAAGATGCCTTCTGCATCTTTTAATACTACATTCACCTGATTATAAATTTCCTTCTCAGACTCTGTAGGCTGGGCATCTAAATAACAGGAAAGCACAAGAAAATGCACAGTCACATGATTTTTTTTTAGCACATGTATAACTCTAAGCAATCCAAATTTCTAAAGACGACTAACATTTTATTCAATGTTAACTTTGCACTTGTTAGAACTTTTCCATAGTTCTACACTTGCTTAACTAGCCTCAAGTTCCTGTCACAAAGAAGCACGGGAACACCAAACTGTACTATTTACTTAAGCTATAAATCATGACTTGGATATTAACTGAACTTGAGAATTATAATTCAAAATTTTAATTGTGATGGAATTAATAATCACTTTCTACTATTTTCATCACTATCAGTAATGATGGTAAATTCATGAGTAATGATCTATTTTAATATAACAGAAATGAAAGTTATTATATCTTGCTCATCTATGGTTTAAGACTGAAGTGACTTTCCTTTCCTATAAAGTTCATTTTAATGACTAAATTTCATATAAAAAATTAAAAACTGTTTTAAAAGAATAGTGTTTAGATGCTCCTCTCTTCTAGGGACCATTTAAATTGTGTGCTCATGAACTTTTCTGCCAATTAACACAAGGTCAAGGTTCCTGAGCAGAGTTCAAATTATGAAACTGCTCCGGAATTACTAGGCCACAATGTCATCACTGAAATTTTTCAATACTGAAGCAAAAACTGAGTCCCTACATCCCTAATGCTGAGTGAGAGAAAAACGCAGGGAGAATTAGTTATAAAAAGCGTAATCAGGAAGACAAACATATGGGCATTCCACCACCTGTAGTGTTAGCCTCGAAACATATGTCAATCCACGACTAAATCTGGAATTCTCTCTGCTAGACTCTAGGTAACAGAAATTCTGTTTTTAAATAACATGGTCATTTGTTTCTCTAAGGATAAATCTTTTTATTTAATAAATTTTTTTTTTTTTTTTTTTTTTTGGAGAAAAATGGATGTTCTGTGAGGAAACTGAGTTTTTCTTAACTCTTTCCAACTAGGCCACATTCCATACTACAGAAGGCATAAAGCACTTAAAATTATAAACATTATGATTACAATAATGTTTCAGAGAGGAATTACGCTGGCAGAATGCCTCCCTGCTAAAATTTTCTGTTATGATAGGGGAGGCAGTCTAAATTTATATAATGGGAATTAAGAACATTTCTGGTAAATCTCTTTGTTGACCAATCATATAAAAGTAGTATCTTGACTTTCTGTGCCCACTCACTCCACCTGTCCACAGATACGCACTGATCTATTTATATTCCTCTCCTTAGAAAATTTAAAGAAACTTTTAGTTCACACTTGAAACCAGGAGTCCAGATGCCTAAAAACTGTAACTTTATTTTGCCTTGGAGCAAGTCATAATTCAAATCCACCTGTTAAACCTGCCAACTAGTCAAAAAGATACCACGTATTTTCTAAAATCAACAATTACAATACCAAATTTTAATTTTGACGTACTTAAAATAGTACTACAGAAACAATAACATTTATGTGCAAAGCCAACTTAAGAATTTGTGTTCTCATATCTGTTCCCTTATTTTTCAAATTTCTTTTCATAAATCATATACTGTTTTGAATGAAAACACAACAAAAAAATTACAAAGGAGGAGCCAATTGAAAAATTAAATTTTTTTAAAAAAATTTATCTAAAATTATAGACATTATTGGGAGCAAACAATGATAGTGTAGCTAAATGATACTTTATTTTATTTTATTTTGTGGGTTTTAATTAATTAATTATTAGTTTTTTTTAATGGTGACATTGGTTAAGGAAATCCAGTAAGTTTCATCCGTACACTTTAACAGGAAGGCGTATATATATTTACACTGTGTGTTCACCTCCCACAGTTAGACTTCTTTCTGTCACCACATATTTGACCCTCTCTACTCTTTCTACCTCTCCTCTTCCCCCTCCCCCCTTCCCTCTGGTAACCACTAGTCTATTGTCCATGTCCATGAGTCTCTGCTAAACGATATTTTAAAAATCAGTTTGTCATCATTTAGCAGTAATATCCTTCCACATTTAGCCAGACTATATTCTCCAAAGTAAGAGTCAGACACACACATTTGAAAAGTACACGTCATAACGTTTATACTTACACCAGGTGCAGAAGAGAAAAATACTTTTTACATGCAAAAACAGCAGTTTTAAACTTTTTCATATGGATTGTGAAACTACAGACAAAACATCAATAGTAAACACATATATCATAGTTTAAATTCATGAAGAGGGAATTCATGACAAACACTAGCATTTTGACTTTCATATATTAAAAGGTATTTGTAAAGTTTGCAAATACTGAACTATGCACTTTTGGTGTGGTGACTAGTTGTTAACAGAAAATGTGACACTGAGACTTATATACAAAGATACTTAACATGTAGATTTAAATAGACCTTGTAAGTGATTAATAATTATTAAAAACTTAATAAGTACCAAGAAATTTAAAAATGAAGAATATTTCAGTTTCCCCTAAGGGTGGAAAAAACGCCCAGCGCCACGCTGACTAAACAGTTTTTAGACTGTCACAGGAGAGTCACGGTTATAATTTTGAAAGCTGCTGAAGACTGCTGCGGAAATGAAGACAAACGGGAAAGAGCAGACGGGTAAGCAGCGCTCCACCGACAGCGAGCCATGCGAGGGGGCGGGATCCGGGGCGGGGAGACTGTGTAAGGGAGAGCATGTTTGCAGAAAATGGTATCATATAATGAACCCAAGACTTGTCACTTTGATTTTTCACAGCAAAGAATGAAAGATGTTATTACTTGAAGAAAAACGTATCCCTTAGCCAGCTAATAAAAGGACGTTCATTTGACTGCAAAATTATGTGTCTACTACTGAGAGCAGGCACAGTGATTACTCATGGAGCTTCTTTTTAAAAGCTGTTCGAGGGAAATTACAGCATATTTCAGTTGTCCTTACTGTTTGAAGGTAAAACTAAATGTTTTAATCATTTCACACCGGTTTCCTACAGAAGAGTCGCTGAAAGTAATGGCTAAAATTGAAGTCGTTATGGTTCAAAAGGAGGCAAAGATCGGCTACAAAAGGAAAAAAACTAAAAAGTCACATAAAAATATAATTGTATAAGGGCTCTTTCTGCTTTAATCTTGCATTCATTCAGTAAACACTGACATTCTATCTCAAGTCTCATCGAGGCAGGGACATCGATGTAAGTACATACTACTGGACACAATGTAAACTTAGTACCTAGTGGGTTTTCTATAATATCTGTTGAATGATGAGAAGGTACAGAGATATCAATGTGCCTCCAGCATGAGTTAAAAGAGACTTTATGCATTTGTATCTCTGAACAAATAAAGTCCTATTATCATTTTAGAAAAATAAATATATGAAAATGCCACTAGAATAAACATATTTCAAAGTACAGGACAAAAGCAATTGAAAATATGCAAAAAGTAAAATGGAAAAATTAAGTTAGACTAAAAAAGTGGGTATCAATATTTTTAAAACGGGGGAACAGGTAACACAAAAGACACAGAATTAGAGGAAATGTATGACTAAATGGAAAGGCACTAAAAACAAAGATCAGAGAAGGTAAGACTATTTCTCATTTGCGAATATCCGCCCATATTTACTCTCCTTCTTTGGTCTAATTGAAGATAAGTAAATCAAGATAAACAAATACTGAACTTCATCATTTATAAAGCACTATGCTGAGGTTGGGAAGGGAAATAAACATAAATAAATAAAAGTCCCCTTTTCTCCCAAGAACCACAATTAGTGAACTAATGCTGTCATTAGTGTAACTGCCACCAGACTGTATGGGGAGATTCTGAGCTTATATTTTAACTGAATCATTATTTTTAAAATAAAATCATCATATAGGTATAACTTGTTTTAAGAAAAAGACCCGCTTTCTACTACCTCAAGAACAGATAACGTTTCAATAAACAGACTGTCTTAAGGCCATTGTATATCTTCCATGCCTTAAGGCCTTTGTACATGTCCCTTCTACGATGTCCTTCACTAAATTAGCCTGAAACATTCTAATTCATCCTCTACAACCCAACTCAAATGTCATCATCAGAAAGTCTTCCATGATGCCCAATCTACTCGCTGCTAGGTAAGGTTAATCCTTTCCTGCTCTATACCTTAAATGTAAATTATGTAAAGAAAATTATTAATTCTATCTATCCTACTAGACTGAGAAATCCCCAAGGTAGAGACTGTATCTTAGTTATCTTTGCATCCCCACAACCTACTTGCTGGTGTCTCGGAGGTGGCAAGCCACAAATGTCCAAAAAGTGAAAAACAGCACTTGTGTGTGCGCAAATGTAAATTAAGGGAGTAATGATTTACGATAAAGACATAGTCTTTATTTTGTAAACTTCAGGATGCCACCAAATAATGTTTAATGTGTATTAGAACAGTTGATTTGTATACAGCCTGAAAAATACTGGCAAAATGCCAGCATGGAATTATTGCTACAGTTGCCCAATCATGGAGATACACTGAGCTAGATTTAACCAATTAGAATGATGGAAATAGTAAAACTAAATTACTCTGCTAACCTGAACATTACTCATCATCTAAAAATAGACAATGTAATACTAAATAGTTTAATAAAAAAATGTGGCTTTATTCTCAGTAACCATAAGGAACTGGCAAATCAACTGTGTTGGCAATTTGAGCCTGGTATAAAACAGTTCAAAAGAGAATCTATCTGAAGGGTTAAGGTCGCTCACTTGAGTATCTTAAGGATAAGTAAACGTCTACAAAGGCAAATTTCTAAAAAAAAAAAAAAAAAAAAATGAAGATAAATATACAAATGGATGAGAGATAAAACTGATTAAAGAGAACTCTAATGTTAGAATCAAAAGAAAACATTTTAAAATCTAAATAAGAAATAACAAACTCTGGCCTAGTATACAGTATGTTTTGACTAAATTTCATTTACCGTATACCAGTAAGCATTAAATCAAAAGTTCTACATTGGCTGATTATAGGCAACAAAGAGCATTTTGAAATTTATAACTGCCTTTAAGAAGTTAACACTACATGTAGTTCTTCATTATTGGTGACTATTGTTGTTGTTAGACGTTTTAACCGTTTCCTGCCACTAAATTAGCTATTTAAATTTTAAGGATGATCCAACCTCTTCCCGCCCCACCCTCCCAGTGGAAGACCAAGGCCAGATAATATTTTAAATTAAACTACAGTAAATTCTTTCTCACTTGACCACAACATAATGCTAGGTTTATAAAAAGATCAAGTGCCAAGTCTTGAACAAGATCTTGACTCTATCAAAGCCAAGATCTGCAAATGTAAGGAATTTGAGATAAAGAGTAAAAAGGAAACAGAATAACAGAAAAATATACAAGACCAAGTTTGAAACAGACGCAAATAAACTAAAATACAGCTCTATTATGTAAGTTGTCTCATCTGAAAGAATAATCTTCAAGTCAGCAATCTGCTCAAAATCCCCAAGCTGATTAAATTCATGCTAAACATGCACTTTAAATAGCATTGGTAAATTGTTGAGAAGGGTCAAGAAAACCAATATCCTTTTAGCTACATGTTGCCCTAAAGACCCAACAATTTCCCATGGTCCCGATACTGACACTCGCACTCTTCGCTCGCCTGCAGGCAGTACCCAGACCACACAGACACTGATAGGAACGTAACAGAAGGAGAAAACCATCAGAGACCATCAGTGATTCCATAAAATGGAGATACGCTACAAACTGATGTGTTCATATGACCTGTCCTGGCTCAAAGAAAAAAATATACACATAAATCATTTATAAAGTAGAGTGAATTGCATAATAGCGCATAAACTAAATTGAAGTTGATGGAAAAGGCAATGACTCCCTACGGATTATTTTAAAGGATTTCTTTGTTTCTAAAATCAGAAAAGGTCTCAAATTTCAAGTATTTAAAAATCTGTTCACAAAATAAATAAATAAAAACAAAAATCTGTTTGAATGCTTGAATCGTAGGTAATGATGGAAAGGATCACATTACAATCTATAGGCTCTCTCTTCACCCCTTCCTAACAATTTTCTAATGATCAGTGAAAAGAGCAACATTCACACTAAAACACCCATTTAATATCATTGTTTTCAATTTGACAACCAGACAAGCGAAAGCGATACTGACAGCCACAAGAGCAAGCTTCTCAGCATGCATGGGGTCGAGGACACTTACCTGCCACTCTCAGACCATTACAATAGGTCATGCAACACAAAACAAACAGAAGGCAAATTACTTAAAGGTCTGTGAACCCATTATTTTTCTTTTTTATTTAGAGTTCGAAAGATGAATTCCCGAAATAAATACATTATTTCTTAACTTTTCAAATTATCTGCAAAGATTAAATAATTAAGGTTCACACTTACCTTTTAATATTATGCCCAAATTACTGAGCTTTGAATGGCCTTCATGAACAGATTTGTATTAAAATACTTCAATAGCTATAAAGAGTTAGTAATTTTTCTCCAAATATTGCCTATTAACAAATCTTGAAGTAGCATTTTTCCTTTCTACCAAAATTTTTTTATAAAATATTTTTCATTAGAGAATCTCAAATGTTTTCATTAGAGATCTCAAATTATAAAATAATATCTAACTAAGAGATATGAATCTCTTATAAAAATTCAAATGAAAGCATTTTATCACAATTTAATCTATAAAATGACTTCCAGTTCTAGAAGGCACCAGAAATTTTACTCAAGCAATTCATAGCTCAGTCATGCAAAGCAGTTAAAAAGATGGCAAAGTGGAAACATTCATTTAGTGCAAGACAAACGCAGTCTACTGCAGGCAAAGAGAAATAGATATAAAATCATCTTCTCACTTTCAAAATCAAGGAAAAAATTTGGCCCCTGCTCAAGGTCTGTGCATGTCAAAACTTTAAGAAGATTCCCCATGTTAAGGTACCTGTCAAGACAAGAATGAGAAAAGAGAAAATATCCCTTTATAAAAAAAGAACATCTGAAATTTGTTAAAAAATAGTAACAGGGAAAATGTTCATTAGGCCATGAATTCGTCCTTCAGGTTACCCAGCCTGTGCTCTGGCAGACAGCGACCGGCCGGGTTCTCAACGTGCTGATATGTAGGACCTAGAGGTGAAATGTGGTTTTCCCGTACACAATGGCACAACTGTTGCTCTAATTCTTCTCCAAATTCTCCCAAGACAAGTTTCATTAATGGCCTTATAATGAAAAATTCTGTAAGTATTCCAATAGTGCTAGTATTCTGAAAAAGAAATTTCTGATCAAGAATTATTCACATGTAATCTTGTTTAATATTATATTGAAACAACAATTTATTTCAAAGCCAAATATCAAGAGTTTTGGCCACAGCTCACCTTTGCATTTTATCTTTAAATAGCAGAAAATTAAACCTACTTCCTATATGTCATTAAATAAAGCATATATTTCTAACTGAATTTGGTTATTAATTTGTGGAGGTTATTTAAGTATTGATTCTGGATCTGCAGCACAATTCTGATTTCTTATAAAATTATCATAGGATTTTAAGCATAGTCACTAAGGCATACTATTAGAATATTCATCATAAGGCTACTTGCTTCATGGACTAATGAAAGGACATCACTGGCTACAGACTCAACATGATTTTAGCAAATGAAAAACTAAAGAATTATACATATGATGGTGATGTTTGCCTACGATTAAGAAAAAAATCATGCAAACTTTGAATCTCCATATTTTATTAACAAATACTCTGGCTGGCCTTCACTGTGGTGTGAGTATAATTCATCTTTCACCTTTACCATTATACACCAGCTGTGAAGGGCTAAAGAGACTTACTTTCAAAGTCCAAGAAAAAATGTGCTGCATTGTGGTCTATGTCCCTGGTTAGCACCTTAATGAGATTACCCATGCCAGCAAACCTAAAAATAAAAATGGCAACATCATTTAGTTCCAGTAAAAAAATTTTAAGCAGAGGCCTGGGATTCGGCAAAGGCTGGCTTGCTCATAATTACCAACAGGTAGGTGCAGGTCTAGATGCTTCTGGCATTAAAAATTTGGAACAGCGAAAGCACATTTGGCTCTAAGATTATAGCTCTTGTCCCTCTTTTCCACGTATCAAAAAAGTTACATAAAGCAAGACTGTAAAAAGATTAGACTTTTACATGTAACTTGCAATATTTACATCTGATTATGCGAGCGTTACCCCTTTAAAACGTGAGGCATACCTTCTCAATGTAAATTAACATCAAATAAGTAAATATTGAGAACATTATTTTTAAATAATAGGGATATTTTCCTTCTGCAGATCAAATTCTATTGGGAATACAGGAAGACAGTATTCAAACCACATTTAACCATTAAAGACTGAAGGGAGTCCAATTAATGGCCTGCTTAAAAATTTACCACACATAAACCAATGTTTTTTACATTTTCAATACTCTTAAGATTAACCAAACTTTTAATGATTTAACTCACAGATTATCCAACAATATCAACTATATACAACAATACAAAGTATGTAGCGTAAAAGCTGACATAGCAAACCAGTACAAAATGAGCCAGCAAGTATCACAATTTAGTGGATTCACAGAGGAAAAACAGTAAAAATACGGTACTGGCATAAACCTTGCCCAAGAATCTGCCATGACTCAGTGAGGATGAGGTGGAAGGTGGTGCCAGGAACCCAGGATGCCTGGAGGCTGCAGTAACTACAGGGAAGGAAGATGAGGGTAACACAGGTACGGACTCCTCGCATCCCCTCGCCTTCCCTCCCCCAATCTCAGTACTTTTTCTCTCAATATGGAATTGCTGGCATATATGAAAGCAAAACATAAAAATAACAATATATATATATATTTTTTATCAATGACAGAATAGACTCCTTATTATCACCCCTCATTACAAGAAGTTTAAGTAGAGCACTTTGGCCACCTGTGCTGTTCCCTGGAAAAAGGCTAACTTTAAACTTCCCAAAGAGGAAATAACAGTATAAACAGTTATTTGCTTTAGAGGTCAGAGTCTGATGGACTAGAACACACATTTCTTAGAAAATGTGAAAAGTCATCTAATTTATTCACAAATATGATAAATAATGAAGGGGCCCCTCTCTTTGAAAACAATACTCCCCCAATGGAAGAGGTAGGGATCTATCTTATTTTTGGTATGAAAATCCCTATTGTACAGAATTTCACCGGAAAGAGTCTGTACAATGTTATACACAAACGGATAAGCTGAGATAAAAACTAAAGGGGAACTATTTCACATTATCTTATACATAGTAAAAAGTTTAGTAATACAACTTTTGATATATAAGGAAAATATAAGCACTTTCCCAAAATCATCACATCTAAATAATTACTTCAATTTGGTTACTAAATTTATTCAATAGATTTTTTAAGGAATGACTTGGAAATAGAGTATTTCAAATATGTATGGACTGTTTCTAAACACATAAAAATTCCCTCGCTAGCAAGAACCAAACATACAAAGAATTACCTAGTGCTATCAAAACGTCAACTGTAAATGAAAAAGAAGCCCGAGAAAAGACTGTAATTAATTGTCTTTAAAAGGAAAAAGGCAGCACGCCACTTGGTGTTAAGCGTGTTTAGTCTACAGACTCAAACAAGAATTCTAACTCTAGCTTACTAGCTGTTTGACCTCGAGACTGCTACTTAACCATCCTGGGACTCATTTTCATTTTCTTCATCAGTAAAATATACATAATTGTAGTCACTGCCTTAAAGAGTTATTACAAGAGTTCAGTGAGAGTCAGCCCTCTGATTTAGCACAGTGTCTGACACACAGAAGGTATTTAATAAATACTGGTTGTTGTTATCACTGTAACCCAAGAATCACAAAATACTTTTAAAAAACAATAACGGCTCTATTTCCTTCTCACACAAACCAGAGTCCTCAAATCATCAATCAATTTCAATGTTATAAATCAGAGTAAATCACAAAGCCCATTTTTGTCACGAACACTGTGAAAGGCTGTCCTAAAATTAGACCATCACCAGGTACGGGAGGGAAAAGGGAGAGAGGAGGTTTCCTTACCTTCTTACTTGTACGCACACAGTAGGTCCTCGGGGAAAACCCTGAAACTAGCCAAGTTTGTCTGCTCCATTTTCCTACAACTCCTTCTGCAAACTTCTTTCACTACCTAGTCCTCCTCTCAAGGCGCCCCAGCCTAAAGTGACCCCCTCTATCCCTTATCCTGCTTCACGCTCCACACACACACAAAGATTTAGACTTCCTTACCTCTTCATCCCGAATACAGACTCAGTTTGAAAACAGCTCAGTTTACCTAGTCCAGGTTTCTCAGTCTCAGCATTACTAAAACTGGGGGCCGTGTAAGTCTTTTGTTGCAGGGGCGGGGGTGCTGTCTCACATTCTAGGGTCTTTAGCAGCATCTTGAGCCTGTAAGACACTAGATGCCAGTAGTAACTCATCACACAAGTTTTAACAACCCCAAATGACGCCAGATAGTGCCAAATGTCCCCTGGGGGGCAAAGTACCCCTGGCTGAGAACCACTGATGTAGTACAATCCAGTGCATAAAGTCTCTCCGGCACACAGCACTCAGTGAAGATACTGTGTGGGCCACCCCGATTGTGGACAAAAACAGTTCATTATAATATTATCAGTTGTTTACCTTTATAAAGGATAAATAAAAAAATTAAAGCCGTATCTGTCGTGCACAGGAACTCTTCAGCCCCAAACGAAACAAAGCAAAACCTTCCACCCCCTGTATGTGATTTATCTCAATGAATGTGACACAGTGGCTAACTGTCAGTTCTGGCTAATTCCTGGGTTCAAACCCTAACTCTGCCACTTCGCAGCTCTGTGACCTTAGCCAAGATTCCTAACTTCTCCATGCCTGTTTCCTTATCCATAAAATGTACATAATAATACACATCCACTCAGAGGGTTTGCAAACCCATAAATGGGTTAATAGAAACAAAACATTTAGGACGATGCCTACCAATCTATTTATTGCTATCGCTATGGCTATTGTAGAACCTGACTGACCTACAGCAGCGGTCCCCAACCTTTGTGGCACCAGGGACCGGCGCTCTTATGAGAATCCAATGCCTGATGATCTGAGGTGGAGCCGAGGCGGGGATGCTAGCGCTGGGGAGCGGCTGCAAATACAGATGAACTTTGCTCGCCTGCCCACCACTCACTTCCTGCTGTGCGGCCCGGTCCCTAACAGGCCATGGACCGGTACTGGTCCACGACTCGGGGGTGGGGAACCCCTGACCTAGAGGACCAGTGTTCCCAGCAGCAAAACTTGTGGAATGTGAGGCTTCAGAGGGTGTGGCAGCCCTATTTCCTGCCATAGAGAAGCCAGTCTGTCATGAAAGAATGAAGCCAACTTGCAGCAGAGTCAAAGAGAGTGCCCTAAAATAATTAATTTCTGTTTCTATTCGTTCCTAAGTTCCAGCTACCATTTCCCTCAGTTTAGCTGCAGATATCTTCCTCTGATTTTAAGATACTCTCGTTTCTTTCAATCTCTCCTTGTTTAGCTGAACTGAGTTTCAGTCATTTGCATCTAAAAGAGTTCTGACTAATAAGACTTCTAGGTTTCAGATGAATAAATAAATCTGATACGAAGGATACCAAAAGAGATAAAAGATTTTTCAGATTATATATAACTTGGTCTAAAATACTACTGATGTATTTTAGAGGCGCTATTTCAAAGTAAATAATCAATATTATAATTTAGAATAGTAAACTGACAAGTCTTAACATTTGAATTTAAAAGGAAAAAGCTGAAGAATTCTTTTAAATTATCTTATTTTAATCCTTGAATTTAAACTAAATATTACAAATATTTAGTAAGTGAGCTAAGAAATTTAATACACAGAAACTGGACATAGTTTACTTCAAGTGTTTGTAATATTTCTGGCGGAATTCTGTGACGAGTCCCTATGTTACACGTTTGTTTCAAAGCTGGCGACTTATCTGGAAAGGAACACGCTCTTCCTGGCCGGTAGTCTGTGGAATGTATTTCTGAGCTCACAAAAGGCACTTTAGTAAACACATTAGACCATTTTCCCATAAGACATTTGAAAATAAGTTTTCTTAATTAGAATCATAGAGGCCAAAAGGAAAACAACTATACACTACAGTTAACATCTTATTTCTTCTCTCTTTCTAGAAAATTCCTATCAGATGCTATTACTTCCACTTACTATTTTAAACTCAAGGGTTTTATAATGCTGTCTCCTCCACCTAGAATGCTAGTCCCAAGGATACTCCCATGGCTGGCTTCTGTTCATCCTTGAGGCCTCGCCTCAAATGGCCCCTCTTCAGAGAAGCTCCCTTTTGCCAGCCTTATCAACGGTAGCTGTACCCTCCCTGCCCCATTACCTTCTACCACATCACGAACCTAGTCCCTTGGTCTGCTCAACACAACCCGAATTACTCCACTTGTTTACTGTTAGCTTTCTTCGAGCCCAGTTTGTAATCTTGATAAATATTTCTGAGTGAGAAATGAGAAGGAAGAAAAACAGAACACACTAACTTCACTATAAATCAAGCTTGCTTAAACTTGGCACTATTGACATTCGAACCACATTATTCTTTGTGGTGGGGGCTGTTCTGTGCATTGCAGGATGTTTAGCAGCATCCCAGGCCTCTACGCATCGGTATAACCCTAGCACTTAGCTGTGACAACCAATAGTATCTCCAGATATTGTCAAAAATCCCCCGGGGAGAAAAACTGCCCCCCCCACCCCTATTAAGAATCCCCACTAACTGTGGGACCACAAACACAAAGGGCATCCATTCTGCTAGGCGACCCTACCATGGACCTCCAGTCAATCTACTCTCCTGCTTCACCAGGTGACCATTTCACATAGGATTCTTTTAAATCTAACACCTCCAACCATCTATCCTCTATGCTCATGTTCAAGACATAACCTCGCTATATTTTTTACCAAAATGAATAATAATAATAATAATAATAAAGAAAAGGAAACATTTACTCCTGGCCTAGAATGCTCTGTCCACAGACCTTCAAATGACACCAAGCTACGGCACTTCACCAAGCCACTGCTCAGACCACCTCAGAGAGGGCTCTCTCTTTCCCTCCTCTCTATCGCCTTCCCGAACTGCAGGCCATCACCATCTACCATACACTCATTCCTTCAATTATCTGTCAGCCACTGCTAGGTGAACTTTAAGAATGCAGGGGCTTTGTTTTTGTATATTACTCTATCCCCAAGTACTAGAATGCCTGGGATGTTGCAGGCAGTCATAAATATTTGTTGAAAAATTTCAACATAATTAAAAATACACACAGAAACAAAAATTTATCTATAAAGTTATTGGAATGTTCCAAGGAGGGGAGTAAAAAGACCAAAATAAATACTGACAACTGAAAACTCTGAGTTGAAAAAAAAAAAAGGCCTTAGAATTTAGAAAGAGCTCACTGCCTTCTCTGTGAAATCGTCACATCAGTGGAGTCTCTCTCGCGCAAACCCATATATTCTATGTACGACTATTAAGAATTTTTGAAATATTAAGTATCAGGGAAATAAACTAACAGATAATATGAATATCGAGACGGTCTACAGCTTGCCAAGTTAACTGTGGAAGAGCATAATATCCTTCTACAGCCATAAATATGGCTCCGAAATACAAATAAGAACGAAGACCGGCCTATATCATAACTGTGATCTCCATAAAACTGAACAGCAGTCATGAGATTAAATAAACTTTAGAATATGGTTTTCAATTTTATTTAATTTTCTTTAGATAACAGGTCTTCCAAAAAAAGCCCTATTTGGGAATTCTTCACATCTTCTGAAAAAGAATTAAAAATAGCATTCAATTCTGCCCCCTCCAAATTTTACAAGGAAGCTCTAAAATCAAGGCAACATCCATTATCATCTTCGACACAGATAACCGAATAAAGAATGAGAATATGAAGTATTAGAGGAAAAGGAGATACTGAAACATACCTGTTTCTCTTTAATAAAACTTCAAAACAACAGATTTCATAAGAATGCTTTAACACAATTCCATACCAATTTCTGGTGACTAAGAATGTGTGAATGTAAAAACAAACAAACAAAAAAAAAACACCTCACCAAAATGATCACTTAGAAACAACCAGCCATTTTTGGTGAAGAAAAAAAATTCTTATATTTATCCAAGCTCCGAATTCTAGGCAAAAAAGATCTTTTAGAAACATATTACTATAAAATGTTCCTGAATTATATTCTGTTGTGCATAAAAATATTACTTAATAGTACATATGCTATTTCTCTGTCTTATCATTCACATCTGCAGAAACAACCAGAAGTCTTTAAAACTGACAAGATGGTGGGTTCACGTGGAATTCAAATGTGCTTCTGCTTTACTTGTCTGCCAAGACATTTCTGGTTCTCATATAACATGTACTGTGAATCTGAAGAAATAGTAATGGAATGAAAAATCAGTAACGAAAAATATGCAATTTTCAGACAATGAAACACACATGCGAAGACCACAAGTGACAGGAACCACAAGCTTACGTTTTGTTGACACCCGTCAGCTGTGTGTTCAGAAACTATAACAACGTAACATGACAAAATATACTGTTTTGTATAAATAAAAATATAGCGAATCACCTTCATAATCCTCAACTAAGCAGCTATTACATGTTTAAAAATCTGCTTTAACATAAAAATGTATTATTGTACTCTGAAGGTAAAACAATGTCGACACACGCAAAAAATGTTACTAACAAACCATGGTTCTTTCAGAGAAAGTAATTCATCCACTGGAATCTGTTGAGAAAATAACCAAACTGCTGTGTTCTGAGAGAGCAATTACAGAGCATTATATGACACATACTGAAAAGAGCCTTCTAGTCAACGTACCACACAGAAAATGATGCAATAAGGTGAACGCCAAGTTGAAAGGCCGTAGAAACCCCCCCAGTTTTGCTAACCTGAAAGCCAGTTACATGACTCCAATTCCATAATTCTAGATCTATGATGTAAGGATAAACATTTCTCAAGTAATTTCACAAAGTGGGAAGTACAAGCGACAACAGCAAAACAATTCAAATGATATCAACGATCTCACTTAGCGCATCGGCTTCTGTCAACATTCAAGCCCACCTTCCTCAGACACTGCACAGACTCTGCAGAACTACTTCAATGCAACTGTGGCATCACCGCGTGCAAGCAAGTGCTGACTCCTGCAAATGAACAGCAGTGACACTAGATAACCTAGCAGCTGACAACAGGGTAAAAATGAAAAAGTTTCAATACGTCAAACTTTCAAAATCTGGCTATTAAAATGAACAACACTGTAACCATCCACTTGTAATAAAATTTCAGATTAATGTACTTGATAAGTTTATGATTTTCGGCTTTGGCCATAGCTGAATATTGACTTTACTGGCCAAGGTATATTTAGTGCACCTGATACAAACACACAAAGTATATCTGCAACATGGCACAGAGTAAATATTCAACAAATACCTAGTGAATTAATTGTAAATAGGTGGGATCCAGTGTCACTTCTTTTATGTGAATATCAGGGATATAATAATTTCAAGGAGAGGTATAATCCTAATTACTTAGCTGCTGATATGTCTGCAACTCATGTTAGGAACATGGCAGGTGACAGTACTAAACGCATACTAACTTTATGTAAGTTAAAAACCGCCAACAGCTGAGTGTCGGTATAACGGAGAGAGCGAGCCAGCTCAATCAGGTCTACTCATATTAAAGCACCTGCGGTGACGATCCGACATGCTATTTGCTCCAGCGATCGCACTGCAAATGCGTATCACACCCGAACCTTCTTCTCACATCTACTCCATTTCTCTTCCCCCCATTTCTTCTCCAAAAGAGAAGCTGCTAAACAGTATCTTTTGTTCTAGCACAATGACCACTGGGCAGCAGATATTTGCCCACCAAACAGCAGAACCAGGGTTTCCCTTTTCCTCGCGCTGTTTTCTGGTCTTTCTGTGGTAAACAAGACTGCGACGCTGTCCCCACTGCTGGTTCCACCGGCTCCACTGAACTTGGTAAGGAGACTTAACGTGCCCTCCTGGACGCTCTCTCTCTAGGCACTGGGATTCTCCCTCCCACCTGTACCCCTGGACCATCTGAGCATGAGCTGTCTACGAGTGAAGCAAGAAAATGCTGTTACTGCTGAACTTCAACCAACATGGGTAAATGAATGCCGAGGAGTCAAAGAGGTGGACCGCACTGCTTGCTTTCTTGTCACCCCTCATCCCCAAGCCTCTCCTTCCACAATCTGCTTTGTGATGCTGGGGCTAAGAAGCTGTAAAGTACATTTCCTAGACTACTCTGTCTGCTCACGTCTCCTTAGGTTCCATCGATGAGAAGGACTAAAAGGATCTTGGGAGGTGGGAAGAAAGAACATCCCTCTTTCTGTTTTCAAATCCTGTCAGCAAAACAGCTGTGGCTCTAGGCTCTAGCTTCCTGTGAAAGTCCTAGCAACAGAGGTCTGGGCATCCAGCTTTACGGGGTTCAGCCTTCGAGCTCCTAAATTCCACCTAACCCAACTCTTCCCTTTTGTTCTCCCAGCCCTAGAAGCGATACTTGCTTCCTGTGGTTACCATTAATATCTAAGTGATCTCATGTGATAAAATAAGAAATATATATTTGATCTTCACCCCAGTTCCTAATAACACAGAGCTCCTAATCCCTCGGAATTTCCTGAGTGACAGAAGCATCTTTTGTTTTAATGAGGTGACTCTTGGTGGGCCCCTAGACAGCTTCAAGACAGAGGCTGGTTACCAAAAAGACCGAGGCATGACTAGAGGGGTGAAGCTTTCAGCCCCATCTTCTGATCTCTGGGGAGGGGACAGGGACTGAAGACTGAGTTGGTCACCGATGGCCAAAGATTTATAATCAGACATGCCTGTGCAATGGAACCTCCTAAATGACAGGGTCTGAGGAGCTGCTAGGTTGGTAAATGCATCCACAGGCTGGGAGGGTGGAGCACCCCGACTCCATGGGGAAAGAAGCTCCTGTGCTCAGGACACTCCGGACCTCAACCTATGTGCCTATTCATCTGGCTGTTCATTTGTATCCTTTATAAAACCTTTTATAATAAAACCGGTACTAGAATGTGAAGTGTTCCCGAGTTCTGTGAGCCATTATAGATTATTAAGCCTGAGAAGGGTGTCATGAAAACCCCAAATTCATAGCTGGCAGGTCACAGTACAGAAGGCCTAGGACTTGTGACTGGCATCTGGGATGGAGGGCCATCTTGCGGGAGCAAGCCCTTAACCTGGGGTCTGCACTAACTCCAGGGAGTTAGTGTCAGAATCAAAGTCCACTGCAGAAGACCCAGATGATGTCTATAGAGTTAGAGAACTGGCTGGCGTGTGGGGAGCTCTCTCTCTCTCGGTGTCACTGGAACACAGTTCAGAACTGGCGGCAGAGCTGGGGGTAAAAGCACTCAGACCTCAGCATCCTCTTTTTGCTCAGGCTTCCAACACTCGTCTAAATAAATCCGTATGTTTAAATCTCCTGTTCTAAAACACCTAGCAAGGTTTCTGCTTCCCTGGCTGAAATCTGACCAGTACGAAGGAAGTTCTAGAGAGTAGCTTAATCCTTAATCTTACTAACACTATCTAACTGATCATTAGAAGGTACTAGTATAACTATTAATAAAGTGATCCTTTGATTCGCCTTCCTCTGTAAAATGTCAAGGAAAAGCAGCAGGGTTCAGGTATAACTGGGTGCCCAGCTACAATACCATCAAAATAGGACTAAAATCTTCCCATGAATCTCTAGCACATGCCAAGATCAACATATATATTTTTAGTCTCGTAATTACATGGAGTTGTTACTTGCCTTAAAGAAATGTGACACAAATGGACAATGGAATGGAGACTGGGACACTTGATTTCCATTCTTGACTCCATCACAAAATATGTGACTTTACACAAGTCAGTTTACTTCTTAGGCTGAGTCTCTCATATTGCTTCTGGCTATGATTCTACATATGTTACAGTGCATCTTGCCCAATACTGACATCTAGTGGATATACTTAGATTTAGTATTTTAAAATGAAAAATCTTATTTAAGCCATTTTAAATAAAAGACTTACTAGAATGCCTGGCCATGTGCAATAAGTAAAAATTAAGAGACCAATACTGCTGCTCTTCAAAAGGAAACGAACCACAAAAAAATAGTATTACATCAGATTGTTATGGCATCTTTGACTCTGAGTCAGAGATTACTAGTACTAGTAATCCTCCATACCTCTAGCCATTAAAAATTAAACTACCAAGGCAGAGTACTGCCTCGGGCGCAAATTTAGAACAAGAAAGCAAAGAAATGCTTCTTGCTATAATTATAATGTCTCCCAGCAGGCACAGGCATGGGGTATGAGAAGGCTTAATACAAAGTTCTAAGGTAAGTAACTTAGGAGGGTACAGAATGGTGTATGATGGAAATATTTTTTAAAAATCAAAACTCAAAATTATGTATTTTGCAAGGTTTCTCTTGAAAAAATATGATCATGAGATTAAAAACAGTATTCTGAATTCACTTTCTTAAAACTTACCACTATTTCGAAACCCAAAACTTAAATGCACATATACATATGGTGTACTCACAGGAGTCGTTATTTTTAGGTTTTTTAAATTTACAAATAAAGGTACACACATTCTTTTTTATGTTATCAATAATTTTTTTTTAATTTTAATGTAAAGTCACTGATGCTCAAAGAATACATGTGACTCATTCAAAGGTGCTCAACAAAACCGACTGGACTGGAATTCAGGTACTTC
Organism: Pteropus medius; assembly: GCF_902729225.1. Classification (NCBI taxonomy): domain Eukaryota; kingdom Metazoa; phylum Chordata; class Mammalia; order Chiroptera; family Pteropodidae; genus Pteropus; species Pteropus medius. Next base: position 50,441 of record NW_024351731.1, read on the forward strand.
CTGCCAATCACTGGGACAGATACTGAGTATCCGGTATTGAGAAGCCTACAGACAAGTGGAAGAGACCAGATAAGACAGTGACTTGCTTTCAAAGAGAAGCGTGCAAACACAACTATGAACATACAGAAAAAAGAACACCTAACCAAAGGCTTCGCAAACAGGCTGATTCTTTCTTGTTTTCTATTTCTTTAAATTAGGAAACAATTCAAACATACAAAATACCATGTTCACATATTCTAACACCCAGATTAAAGCAGTAACATTTTGCAGGATTTGCTTCGGATGCCTCCCTACTTGTTTTGCACAGTTAACCATCCCACCCTCCCCCAATCAACTTTCTTCTCCTCCCCTCCCCTCTCTCCCCTCTCCCCAGGTAATCAGTACTTGAAGTGTTCTTCCTTTTCAAACGTACTTAAAATTTGTCACTACAAAGATATATTCCTAAGTAATACAGTACTGTTCTGCTTTTCTATTTGTAAATATGATATACTCAAGGAAATCTGCCAGGATTTGGCATACAGGACTAAGTACCAATCTTACATACCCTAGTATGAGTATGGCTGAAATGGTTAAAAGGTTCTACTTTCTCACATGACTTCAGTTAAAGTTAAAGGATAAAGTAAGTATTCTCTGAAGTGAGGTACCCTTACTTTTTTTGATGATTGGGGTCTCTTCTCAATATTAACAGGAAACAGTCGCTATGAGGACCAGAAGACACCAAAGAGAATGGCCTCACATCCAACCATCAAGGACTAAGGAAATCTTACACCAGTAAGGGACTATACGCTATGAATGTTTGTGTCCCCTCAAAATTTACGTGTTGAAATCCTAACACCCAAATAGGTCCTTTGGGAGGTAATTAACTCATCAAAGTGGAGCCCGCAGGAGCAGAATTAGTGCCGTAATAAAACAGACCCCAGAGAGCTCCCTCGCCCCTCTACCACATGCTGGCACAGCAAGAAGACAGCCACAGGCTCTCACCAGAGCCAGCCATGCCGGCACCTGACCTTAGAGCCTCCAGAAATGTAAGAAACAAATCTGTGGTACTTTGGTATTGCAACTCCAACGGACTAAAACACGTGCTAAAGCTTGACCATCCAACCTCAGTATGAACTTATTCTACAGCATCCATGCCGAGTAGTCATCTAGCCCCAGCTTAAATACTCTACTCTGCATGACTATACCCAGAGAATAAGTTATCCTCCTTCCAAATGACTTCAGTTTTAGACTTCAATTGTTGGAAACTTTTCTAGAAACTTTAGCAAATGATCGAATGATGCACAATTAACTCAACATGAATCTTGCCCTAAAGAAACACATAAATTTTGTATTAAGCTGAAATTCACTCACTTGTTAACTTCTTCTCATTGGTCCTAGTTCTCACTGGCCTCCTGGAACTAAACTAAACAATCTGTGCCATTTGACAACCCATTAAATATCTCAAATATCTTTAGATGTATTAAACTGAGGTCAAAAGGAAGTTATCCATCAGACTGTATCTATACACATATACTCACATATGCAAAGAATTATAAACAAGATATTCCTGTCTAGTAATTATGCGAATTTAGGTTCAGAAAGAGAATAAAGTTTAGGAGTTACTTAGGAAACACTCATCCTGAGGACTTTCTTAAACATTACAGACTGAAGGGACTCAGAGCAACGGAACCATTTGTCCTCGAATGTGACAGTAACTTCACCTCTGTATCCAAAGCACCTTGCAGAGAGCCTTGGATGCTGTAAGCACTGAGTGAAAGTAAAAGTCAATGAGTGAGATCTTACCTTGTGCCACATACCATGCTAAGTAGTATATACACCTTTTAATCTTATAAAATCTTCAACCATTTTATGAGGTTGATTAGCATTACAATCCTCATATTACTTCTGAGCAACCAGAAGGTCAGAAGGATTAAGTAAGTTGCTCGAGGTACACAGTGAAGCTGGAATTCTTACTCAGGCAAATCTGGCTCCCAACAGTTCTCGTAACCATTATGCCATGCTGCTTCTTAGTTATAAATGAAAAGACATACAACTCATAAGAGTTAAAAATTTTTTAATTCTTCCTGAAAGAAATTCTAGTATTAAAATTTTTAAATTAGGAATAAAATTCTAAGAGAGAGAGAAAAAAATAATGACTAGAAAAGATGGCGGACAGTAACTAAGAAATTTCCTTAAATATTTCTCTACTGTTTGTCAGGTCTTTGTGTCTCACTCAGCCTGGAACATAAAGGAATTTATATGGTGAAATTACAGGAGGGCACAGCCAAATATTTCCCTTGTTCTTGAACTTCAATTAAAATCATTCTCTAATCTATAATGCCTCCAAACTCATCATAACCAAACAGAATACAAAAACAAAATATACATTTTCTTTTTGGTAATCATACAATTTTTAAGATATGTGCTTGAGTAATTTTTCTGCATTTATAAATCAGTATCTGTTATAATGCTAAAAGACGCCAGCAGAGGTCTTTCATTACATTCTGATCTTGCAGAGGAGGTGGTTAACTAAAGCCAAATATGTACTTTCATTATATTATTTTTAAAAATATTATTTTACTTCAGTTGGAGAGCAGAAACAGACATCCTGAATAAATTTAAAAGCATACTCCATGGCTATTTTCAAATGTCAAGGCCTGATACCTTTACTAAATAACACTGTAAAAGCTTATTTACTCAAAAACAAAAACAAAGAAAAACCTACTTAAAAAAAAATAGGAGGTAATGCACTGTTTTCTTATAGTGGAGCATATTAATTTTAAATGGATTTTTCAAATCGTCATGTAAGACCAAATGCAGAATGTATAGATCATATAAACTCTTTTGAACTGTTACTTAATAGCTTTTAAAATTCCGCATGGCATATACAAGGGCAACATTTATTTATAGCAAAGTTCAAATCACTTAAATTGGCTTAACTAGTTTGAATATTTTATCACATGTCTAAAGTTGCCAGTAGGGAGAACGAAGACGAGAAAGGAGAAAAATGAAGAGAATGAGAAAGAATAGAAAATCCGAGCCCCGAATACAGGGTTCATAAAATGACTCAAAATCATGGAGCTCAATCCTCTAATTTTATAAAAGGAACTGAGGACTAGAGAAATTTGGTGACTTAGGCAAAAGCAGCAAATTAGTTTCTTTTTTAAGTGGGGCTTCGTTTAATGACCCTGGTAGTGCAGCTTTTGAGAATATCTTTTAAAAAATAACATCAGGGCAGATCGCATTGATAGAACGAATCAAGTATCACAACCAAATACCCCCAAAAGTCACATATCCCACCATGTCACCTTCGAGACAAATACGAGCATTGGTTTTAATATCAACCAAATTTCAACAGACCTACCGTTCACTTTATCAGTAGTCAGCTACAAGATGCTGAACATTCAAATTTAGAAACACCATTCCGGGCTCTTCCTAACTTAGGCTGGCTCATGATCATTTTCATACTGCTGAAATAACTGAAAAACACTGGATGATTTGTTACAAGTCTCGACCCTTTTTGTGTGTTTCCACACCACAAGCATCAGAGCACCTACTATTTGCATCCTTCCTACGACAAACAGTTATGACAATTCTCTTATTAAACTTTAAGCATCTCGAACTTTTTTTTTTAACATGTGTAGTTCGTGTTTCTGAACTAGTGTGTAAGCTCTTTGGAGGCAGGCATGCTCCAAGGCTTAACACTTATCTTCTACTCCCTTTCCCACAGAATACGTTGTTTCTGTGATTATTACCCAGACAACAGAAGTTTCTTCAACGCTATTTCAAGAACTTCTAGCCCATACCTTTAGGCTACTTTTTAAGGTGTGGATGTGTAATTAGGATTAATTATACAGAACACAAAATCTACATTTACTTGAGTACGATGGAGAAAGAAAGGTCTAGCTGACTTTTCTCTAACAGATCTTAATCTGGGATCCAGAGAGAGAATTCAGTGACCTGTAAATGTGGATGGGAACCTTTTTGCCAATCTCTATGTGAAAGTTAGCAATTCCTTCAACCAAGATGATAGGGAGCAAACCACAGTAGTATTAGAAATACCTATGAACTTGTCGTCAATAGAAATCAGAGGTATTTTCATACTGCATTATAATTACTGCAAACTCATCATTATTCAAAATTACAGTACTTAGCAGAATTGTCGCCAAAGCTTATACTCTAAGAAATATATATATTACTCTATCAAAAATTTGCATTTTTAACATCTGTTAATTGTATTTCAATATAACTGATTTCCTCTTTGAGCTTATGTTTTTTACTTCATAAAATCATGAATCATTATTAGAATTATTATTGAGAAGGGATTCACAGGCTTCGCCAGATTTCCAAACAGGTCCATGACACCAAAAATGGTTGAGAACTCCTGCACTGTCACATACAGATTAGGTGAGGTGACTACAATTCCAAAGGGCCATCGTGATAACTGTCACATCAATTCTAATAAAACGACAGGCAAGTTTTGAAATGTAAACATGTTTATGACTAGGAAGAGCACCTAAAGAAATTTTAAGCTGATCATTTTCACTTGAAGAACACAATGTCCACAGAAAAATTACATTTTCAAATACCCATTTATTAAAATTAACTAGTTATAATTAAAACTATTACAGGATTATAAATGTTTAAGTACTCAGGATCCTTTAACAGTAACTATTTTGTTGTGTTCTTTATTTCTAAGACTTTTTTAAAAGGTTCAAAACCAATAATTGGTAGAATTTCTTATTAAGAAAGTATATAAAAGTTGTCTTCCCTTCTAGCTTCCAAATAAATAAACAAATAAATTTTTTAAGCTGTTAGAATTATGGCTTAGAACTTTTCTGATCAACTACACTGGTGGTGGCTAAAATAACTTAAAAAGAAATTTAAAAAAAAAACAAAAAACCCAGAAAACATACCTCTCCTATTGAAAGAAAGCTGAAAAAAAAAACCAAAAAAACAAAAAACTAATTAATTTACATTTCCCCACACTGCCTCCTAATCTAAGCGAGACACTGAACGATACAGGGTATTCCCTAAGGACATTTTTAGCAGCTCAAATATTATGTATAGAACATTTTCCTGTACCAGCCAACAGAAGTTTCTCCAAAGCTATTTCAATAACTTCTAGCCTACACCTTTAGTCGATGTAGTTTTTCATTTAAATCATAACTTTTCATTTGGATTTGAGTAATCATTTCCCCCCATAACATATTTACCTTCAGCCAGTGCTGGTGATTCTGTTCTCGTCCCTCTATCTGTTAAAGAAAGAACAGAGGAAGAAAGTCTAAAACATTATTATACTTTAAAACAAGTTTATTAAAACTTTAAAAATAAAGTTCATAATGCATGAACTTGTCACATGTCACATGTATATGGTTTGCGTGTCTGCCTGTCTCCTTAGATTAACTCGACAGCTATTTACAGAGGACCTACTAAGACTAAGGTATTATGTTACACCCTGGAAAACACCAATAAGTGATAAGACACCCGAGTTGTCAACCTCAAGACATTCAAAGACTAATAATAGGTATACCAAGTAAAGTACACAGTTCTCATTGTATCTTACGAAACAGAAGAAAACAAAGAAAGAAAATTAGTAATTCTTTGTTCTTGTAATAAGGGCCTAAAATTCTCAAAAGCAGCATATCTCTATATGCTCATCACAGTTCAAGTTCATTCAGCTGCAATACGCTACTAAAAAACTGGTTTTTACTACAGGTACCAAGATCCTTACATTTCACAACAATAACCTCTTCCAGAGGCACGTGCGGCAAAACTCAAGTGAACCACAAAGTCCTCTCTAGGACTGGTTTTACTGTTTCGAAGCCTAAAACAACTTTAAGTAAAATTAAATCTTCAAAATGAGTTTATCTAAGCTTGCAACTAAGAGCAACTATAACCACTATAACAAACTAGCTTAGTTCACCGTGAGAAGAAACAGTTGACCGATGTAACTAATATTTATGTAAAAATTTCTTTCTCTAATGATTATTCTATAATCCAAGAGTTCTGGATTTAAGAAACATACAATTTCTATGGATAAAAGTGCCTGGGAGTAAGTATCTTGAAGGAAGGGGACACTGCCTTCCAAGACGGTAAGTGAGCCGACACACTGTCTTCCAAAGGCTGAAATGTGATGCTGTCTGTATCTGATAGATTCAAAAAACGAAAACACAACATGAGTCCAGGAACCAACAGATGGAAACAAGATTGGCAACCTTAGGCTCTGGTGGGAGGAGAGAAGGGGCTTCTGTCAGGGGACACAGGAAGAATTCAGAACGACTATCACCTGGTCATACTGGACACCTTCCTGTGGACCAGCCCGCCAAAGAAGGGAGGAGGGGTTACTACCGTGACAACCATGAGCACTGGCTGCTGCTACACAGTGGGGAGCGGTGGGGATCTATTAAGAACCTAGGGGATTCGATTGGGGCTGCTATGCCTCATGGTGGTTATAAATGAGCAGCCGCAGCAACTACAGCCCAGGGAGGATAAAGCAGCTATGGGCACTGATCTCTTGTGGACGGTCCGGGTCATTCTGCCGGGAAAATGCCTCTACCTGCTGGAGTGCTGGCTGAAGGTGACGAAAATCTAGAATGAGTGACAGAAGAGTGAACTAAAAATTATTCCACCAACCCTCCTGCTGTAAGTCTAATAGAGAGACTGTGGCCAGCCATCACCTTGAAAGCTTTACCGCAGACCGGCAAAGTGCTTAACAGAGAGAACAAGGGGGTGGGCCGTGTGGGCCACCTCTGGTGCCCCACCTCACATCTGCACTCCAGCTGAGGCACCGCCCCTTAGCTGCAGTACTGGGGCTCACTTTCCGCGCACAGGCATTGCTGTAAGAGATGCCTACAGGACCTCTTCTGCCACCCTGAGACATATGCAAACCCGAAGTGTCAAAGCATTAACAGCAACACTTGTGGGGTCCCCTGACCAATGGGGCACAGCACCGTGTAGATAAATAACCCGGGGGCATGTTCTTCTCAGAGGGCTTCCTCAGGATCAAGCCGCACTTGCTCGCAGAAGCGACCAGTCTGAACGTACGCTCGGATGGACTCTCCCTTCCTGTTTTACCTGCCCCAGGTCTCCGACTTCTGTTTCCTGTTACCAGGTCCCCAAACCGGTGCCCTGTCTTAGGCTGTTTCTAGGGTGAAACTAGGTCAAGACACTTGCTCTTCAGGACACCACGCCGACGCCGCTTTCTTCCCATCCATCCTATCTCAGCGGATGCTGCCCCTCATCTCTCCTGGGAACTTCTCTCAAACCTGTGAATGCGGATATGCCCCGGGGCTCAGTCCTGGGTCCTCCACCCCCTTTATGGTCTCCTTTCATTTCTTGGCTTTACATATCATCTGTACACCTCAAATTTATTCATTCAGTCTAGACATTTCTCTCCACCTCCAGTCTCATACCACCACCTACTCGACATCTTCACTAAGGTTCTTGATACCTCAAACTTACCACGTCCAAAACTGCAATCATCTTCCCCACTCGAACCCCCCCGTCTGCAGTCTCCCCACCTCAGGTGATGGAGCCTCTATCCTTCCAGTTGCTCAGGTAAAAACCTTGGATTCCACGGTAACTACTCCTCACACATTCCATATTCCACTCGAACTCACTACCTAAAATCTTCATGCTTACTATTCTATATCCTATTAACTCAAAGTTGAAGGTTCAGCTGCATTAGCAAGATTAAATTTCTATTACTTCTGTGTTCAATGGCTTCTAGAACAGAGGCTGCAAAGTTAAATGCACATGGGGTTGGCTACAGCCAGGTGAGAAGTGCTAACTAGTGCCAACAAGTACGAGTACGTATGCTTAGTCCTAAAGGGTGTCACTGCTATTAACACACCTTGCTAAACAAAATAAAAGCGCAGGAGATCAGATGCTAGCTACTCATGTAAAACAATTTTTAGATGTTATCAACTGATTAAGTAAATTTTAGGAACACTCAGTATTCCAAAAGAAACAGTTTGAGGACGATATTTGGTTGATGAACCATCAGTTTGCAACTTCTGCTCTAGAACTTTACATCGTCAATAACTGATATATTAAGCCTAACCTTCTACTTTTCTCTATCACTTAGGAGATGAATAGGAGCTATTTATGTTCAAAACCTAACCACTCTGGTTTTCCTCAAAAGCTGCTCTTGGATCAATGTTACTACAAAAGGAATGAATAAACATTTTTTTTGCTTTTTCTGCCAAAGAAAAATTTCCTTTCCTAAGGCCGACTGCAGCCGCCCAGAAATAAACAAAACAAGTGGCTTGGCTGGCCACTTTCATACTTTCATTAACCACAGGAGAAAAAACAGTGCCACTTATATAAATCCATGGGGAAAATTTTTATTTATCTTATCTAAATTCTTAATAAATCAAGAAATAATAACACACTTATAACTGTTTTCACCCTTAGAAACCAAATGTCAGGTCATAAATAGTGATTATTAGATATGTAAATTAGATAGCCCAGGCATCTAAAATCCACAAACCTAAAGGTTCTTCAAGTAGGTGTGAAAATGTATTTGCCTCTAGCAAAGCATAAAACATAAGAGTTACAACTTCAGAGCATTGTGTCAAGCACATTTACAGCTTTGCAGTATTTCAAATGATAGTACTCAGATCTAACTGGTTATGCAACCTACACTGCATTCCTTCTTCATTTAGGTATATGTTAAAATCTAACTGACATACACGGAGCAATCTTAAAAGCCATCTAAGAAATAGAAAAGAGCACTGAACTAAAGGGCCTACTGACATATTTCCAGATCAGATAATATAAAAAAGTGCATTATTATATAATCCCAACAAATATAGTATCTAAGCTTTAAGACCTTGAAAAGGTTATTCTACATCCATTTGAGAAAAAAGAAACATGCAACTCTATAAAAATTTTTTGAAAAACAGACAGATGAGAAGGACCAGTCCTACTCATTAATAATTAAAATTGTGTGGAACTGGTATATCTATAGTCGAGAGAAAAGAACAGAGAAATCAAAATAGGTTCAACACTATATAAATGTAAAAATTATTTATTGGAAAGTCTATTATGTACTAATATCAAAATAAACAGGATTTGAACAAGCAGGAAAAGGCAGTAGAAGGCTCAGAGAACATTCCACGTTAGGACTGTATAAAGTAATCATCACAGGGCAATGAAGAAAAGTTTATTTAATATAAATAAATGGTACTGAAATAATCCCACAGAAATTGAGATACCACCTTCTATCCAAAGTAGCTGAATTAAAATTTAACTTCTCAAAACTAAATCAATTGTAAATACAGAAAACAACACTTTATTTATCTTTAGAGGAGTAATTTGAAGCAATATGTGAAACTTTAAATGGACAAAACCAATCATATAAAAATCAAAAATAAAATCCAAAATGTTTTAATAGTTCATATAAATAAAATCGCATCAAGAGGAAAACACTATCATGATAATTTATAAGAGAAAGCAAAATGGTAAATATATATGAAAAAACATAGTCCCTAACAATAAAAAGGAAACAATATAATATAAACAAAGTGGTTTAGAACTCTGGTTCTGGAATTAGAGTTTCCATTTAATTATTAAGTTCTTTGAGTATCTGTTTAGTAATACAGAGATTTCCACTTATTTAAATTATCTAGTCTATAGCCATGCCACCTTGAACATGCCCGATCTCATCTGATCTCAGAAGCTAAGCAGGGTCATGCCTGGTTAGTATTTAGATGGGAGACCACCAGGCAACGAAAATAGAGGCTAAAAAAAAACCCAATAAGCATCAGTTTCCTTTATTTGTGAAATAGAAATCATCTCAAAGATTATGTGAAGATGAATGGAAATGCCAGTTTGTTGAAGATGGTCATTACTTTTCTCACTTAATATTACAATTACAGTAACATGTATACATCTATCTTGACGTTCTATCTCGGGCTGGACAAGACACTGCTGTACACACCAGTGAGGCCAGAGAGTGTACTCATAGGAGCTTTCCTGGGTCCGGGCACACCGAAGGTGCTGGTGTGGGTTTGTACACCAAGCAACTGCTGCTCCAAGACATGGCCAGAAGGTCCTGATCCCTAAACGCACCCATGACCTCAGAAATGACATGTCTACATTGTGCCTGATATACCCATACAAGTGGCACCCCAGTACAGAGGACAATGTGAGCATCATGCATAATTATTCTGGCTGTGACCAGAAATCTTTGTTGAAATAAAATATTTTAGGATGCATAGATGTCTTAATATCTCATACCAAATTGCCTTCCAAAGATAAGTTCCCATTACACTGCCATCAGAACCACACACGGGCCAATTTCAAAGCATCCCAGACATGAACTTCATTGTTTAAAAAGTACGCACATACATGTGTACACGCACACATAATATATGCCTCTTTAACATTTTTTATTGAACTACTAATGAGGTTAACTGTTTTCCTCCACAATTGTACCAGTCCTTTCTCATTTTTCTCTTAAGGCCTTACTCATCTGTAAGAGGACCACTCTCATGTTTGAATTTCCTGGATGAGACAATATATAAATATATATGATTAAAGCCAGATATGGTCTTTTAAAAATATCCCTCTACTTGGCTGCCATTTCATAAGTATTTACTGTGTTTGAGACACTGTACTAAGCACTTGGCATGATTTATTTCACTGAAGCCTAAAAAATCTAATGAGATTTATTAGTTTCTTTTCTTGACAAAACAGCTTTTGTGGTTGCTGGCCAGCCCACCTAGAGTCACAGCATTGGCAGGGAAGAGTGGTAAAAGGAAAGGAAGGTGGGAGGGGAGGAAGTGGGGAGGAGGGAGGATTATTTTTCAGGAAAAAACTCTGTTCAAGCAATAATGGTTACAACATTCCTTTTTGTAAATGTAACTTTCTATAAAATAAATACTATTTATTTTATAGAATATAAAACTAACTTCTACCATAAAATTTAAAATGAATCCGTAAAAAATAAACCAACATAATTGGAAAACCTGAGGCGAGGGCTAGATTAAGATACCACCAGGCTTTAGAAACATTATTATTGTATAAATCACACCTGTAAATACATTTTTTCTAAAATGTCTAGTTGTCTCTTTAAAATGTAATGAGAAATGAAGATACTGAAAGTATAGGATGCTTTATTATCATTTTACATTTTTCTCTAATCTTTTACATCATTATCAGTGACCAATCACCCCACTTCTTCCAAATTCTGCCACTGATCAGTCACAGACATCTCCTATTCAGGTCATGCACAGACTACAAAGTGTGGGGTTGTGATACCTCCTTGCCTCCCAGCGACACACCCGTGTGACATTTAACAAAAACAGATAACCGAAAAAAGGGAATTGCCAACAAAGGTAAAAGTGCATCAAAGAAACAAAAGTGATAATACTGAAAGTCGGATTCTAATGGACCATAAACACTTATTAAAGAAACGGGCGACACTGCAGCCGCTAGGGAGACGAAACGTGCAGTCGAGGGGCCTCTGTGAAGGTGGACGTCAATGAGGAAAGCGGTTACGATGCACAAGAAAAACGTGCCCCAGAGGAAGTAACACAAGCAAAAATGAGAGGAACCTTGGATACATTTCACGATACTGAGAATGCAATGGATGAAATGCTGGAAGCGGATCCAAACTTAGAAGTATGACAATTTGGCCAAGGCTTAAGAATGATGTTCACTCCATACTGTAAGCTATACGACAAGGATGAAGGAAGTACGTGACTGCTCACTTTTACTTACAGTAAACAGTAAGAGATCTAACCTATATAAAAAGTACATAAATGTCAATAGATCTAACCTATATAAACAAAAGAAAAACGGTCTCTTTGGGAGGCAAAGAATACAATATTCACCCACGCCCTTTCTACCACTGCAGCGCTCCACAGAGCACCTCTGGAAACTACACTTGACAGAAACACAGACAAGTCCATGGTTGGAAAATCCAAAGTCCCAAAGCTAAATTCACATCTTAATTTGCCACAGCTGTTTTTTCCTATAGCTGGAAATACAAAACATAAGCAACTGCTTAGTAGCAAAATACTGATAGAGATAATGTTCTACAAAAGCATGTATTTAAGTGCAACATGCTCTCACACTTCAGGGTCTGAACAGCACATCACAAATCTCAAAACGCAGATGGCTGTATTTTGAGTCATCTTTGCATTATTTTAAAAGTCTTATTCCATACACGAGAATGAAACATCAACATATGCAAAAGAAACTAGGAATCACTAATAAAATCCAATGCACACATCCCACTCTTAAACTTTCTTAATCCTCAATATACCATTAAAAATTAGAGAAATAATTTGCAAACTCTGGGCGAATTAAATAAAATTTGTTTTGCTTACAAATCACACAAGCCAGTGCACCGTCTAGTTCAGGCCACTGCAGCAGGCTGTCGACCAGGCCAGCGTAACAGACCTGATCCACATGTGGCCAGTGAATTTCGAAGAGAAGCTCTGTGCCTGGGTTATCATACACTGTTCTCCTAATTCCAGAGAGTTCTATGACCAAAACAAATATTTAATCATCCTCCTGGAAATATACGGATCCACATATAATTAATTTGACATAAAGAACCCATTAGATTTTTAACTTTAAAGAATCTTAAGTTTCTCAAAGCTTCGATTTCTTCATCTGTAGAAAGGGAAGATAATACCAACTCATAAGATTGAGAGGCTCAAATAAAGAATGAGGGGCATTTATTAAGACTGTCCGGCTCTTCTCCCAGGTCTTACCTGTCATATTAGGCCAACAGCACCCCGTCTACATAAGTGCTGCTACTACTATGTAGCACTTAGAGCCCAGGAAGTTTAAGCAACACCAGAGTGCTGCTTAAATTCAACAAATATTATTAAAATCTTTACTGTGTCTCCAGCAGTGCTTGTAATACAAAGAAATACCATGATTTTTATCCTGAAAGAGGTTAATGACTTCCTGTGGAAATTCTACTTTCATATGTAAAAAGTAACAAGTCTACAACTCTGCACACATTACATTACTGTTACAGACTACAATTAAAATGGAAACTTAGAGAACAGAACAGTGTGACCGAAGAGTATAATCCAAGTGTGAGTTAAGTATCTTCTGATAGGCCCCATAACACATCATTTCACTCATTAAAACGTCTGACTCTTTCCCAGGACTGAATGTGGGTATCACAGTCATCACTGTTACTGCATCCCCTGCACTAAGCACAATATCTGAAACCCTGCCGTCTCCAGTATGTATATGCTGAATGAGTAGATGACTGAATAAGCAAACATGATAAAAGGTTTTAAGAAGACTGGAATAAATGCAATTTGTTTAGAGTTATGGCCCCATAAGATTGGTGATTTTGCTAAAAGGATTTGTTTGGGAAAATGAGCGATAAGGAGATATCGACATACAGATAAGCAGATAACTGAAAAAATTTAGAAAAGTGTATAAGTTCTATTAAAAATTAAAGTGATAGACATTAAATAACGTGATTGCCATGGTTTCACAGATAATGGTATGGGCTGACAAAAACACTCAGTTGCAACAAGCATAGATAACCACTTTGGAGTGAGACTGTGTATCTGATATGTGATATTGCTACACAAACATTTGTCTTGGTACCAACCGAATAATAGATTTTTAGACGACTATAAAAAAATGCCTTGTCACAAAATTCTAAATGTTCCGAACTGCTTCCTAATGGCAATTCAACACAGAATAGTAGAGGGCCTCCAACAGGACAGATGTTACATGCACGGCAGAGTGTAAAATGCTGGTAAGACCTGCCCTCCAGAAGCTGACGGTTTGAAATGATGACATGTAAACAAACTGCTACAATATAGCATTTAAAATTAAGTGGAACACTATACTAGACTTCTGTGGATAAACTGCTATGAGAAAACAGATGAGGGAGTAACTGAATTATAGTCAATCACTAGAGGACAGTGTCAAAGAAAACTAGAAGTGATGACATTTGAGTTTGCCTTGTAATGTTTAAAAAAGTGCCATCACCACTAAGAACTTCCAAGACTTTTTTCTTTTGCTTTAAATTAAGTAGAACCATTTCTAAAGGATTTTTATGAACATTTGGCTAACATGGAAAAGGAGAATATTCTTTCCTCCTAAAAGAGGGATTTTAAATGCTAGCCATCTGACTGCTAACACGGGACAAATAACAGATTAACACAAAAGCCCGTAAGAAAAAAGGCTTTGTTAGGCTGAGGCTGAGGCAACACCAAGAACCTCACAGAACAATGGACGGGATTTTTCAATCCCACTAATTTTTTCAACTCGTACTATCCGATTTGCTATGCATGTTTGAAAATTAGTCTGTTTGCCCTTCTTTAATTTCTACTTATTGGAGAGTTTAGATAATTTCAGATTTTGACTATTCGAGCCTGAATTCACAAACCAAAATTTGAAAACACTTTCAAAAAAGGACATGTACTATTCTAAAAACTACTCTTTAATGATCAAAGAGGGTATACTTATGTGTTGAAGCTTTATCTTTAAAACACATAGTCCACCATGCATCCTGGGATGAAATGCTTTTTTCCTGTGTCCACCCTCTCCTCTGATTAAAACTACCTTACAGGTCTTACAGGATCTTCTCCTAAGAATGAAATCTCCACTAGTAGCCAGATGATATCTAATGGTTCAACAGATAAAATATCAATACACACAACTACAAAATCATCACATCATATAGGTTAATTTAATTTCTCAAATGAGCTGGTAATTCTTTAGTGGAACTTTGTTTATCCTAACATTTAGAGGTTTTGCAGAGATAATGAAGTGAAAACGTTTAGTATTTTCGGATTCTGACATACGTATATATGTATATTGCCTAATGTTATCTTTACATAGTAAGAAGAAATTGTAATTTCCTGAAATCACTGTCCACATGCACACATACTATTTTGTACTACATGCTCAAAACAGCCGATTTGAACATTTTAGTCTCAAAACAGTACAAACACAGGAATAGGAAGCAAATCAACAAGTTAAAACTTCTCCAAGCTATATAGAGTAGAAACTAGAATCATGCTCTTTATTTCAGACTTAAACATCTTAGTTGAAATGATTTTCAACACATAAATACCTACAAACTGCAGCTTCGCAATACTTTGACTGCTGTTATGAATACTTTCATATCATCGATAATTTTTACCTAGATATTTCAGACAGGAAAAAAGATAAAATGAACGATATGATTTTAAAACAAAATTTCAATATAACAAAACTAATTTTGAAAAATTTAACTCATAACATCCTTGCTGTTTTATCATCTGCTGCTCTGCTCGTTTACCAAAATCTTACAAAAATCTGTACATCTTTTATTCCTCCTTTTCATTTTCTCTTAATTTCTACCAAATGTAAGAGTATCTATATATTCTAACTTTCACTGTATAACTTTTGTTTTAATTTAGTCTCTAGGAATCCATTCTATCTAGAACAGATTTCATGTAACATGACAAATTTTCAGTCAACCAGAAAGTAGACCTGGCTTCCTTGAATTAAGAGAAAAGCATTTTAAAAGGTGACAATAAAAGCAGAAAAAAAAACTCTGTAGTATTGAAACTATGAATATGGAGAAAAAATGTGATAGACCCTAAATGACAGACAAGGAAAAAGTACTGATCACTGAAGCTAACAGATAATATTTATTTTATCCAGCAAATCCAGCCTCCTTCCTGATATACCCTTTTCTCAGACATTATTAGTCTTATTTTAAAAAAATTAAATATACACTTGGCCATAAAATTATACAAAATAGCCATAAATTATTACCTTTAAACTCCAAATTAAAGAATGATTAATAATCTTGATTAAATCAGCTTCTACTCAAGATTTGTTTATGGCGATGAAACATATACTTATATTTACTGTACTAAAAACTAACATTGGAGTTTTTTGTTCCATAACTTCTTAATAACAATTGACAGCTATTATTCAGACACACATTAACAGCTATTATATTAGAGTTCCTGTTCTCTCCTATGCTAAACTACTAGGTTAACAATTTGGGGGAACCATATATTCACATGGTCCTAAAGTATTACGCTACAGATTCTTTACTAATTGAAAAGAGAAATGTAATTAAAATAGACTGATTGCTTGTGTCCCCCCACCCTCAACAATTACAATGTTGAAATCTAACTCTGAGGTGATGACATGAGGTGGGGCCTCTGGGAGGTAATTAGGTCATGAGGGCAGAGCCCTTATGAATGGTATTGGTGCCCTTACAAAAGAGGCCCAGAGAGCTCTCTTGACCCTTTTATCACGTGACAACACACCTGGAAGATGGCCATCTATGAACCAGGAAGTGGGTCCTCACCAGACAAAAAATAGAAAAGGAAGGAAAGAAGGAAGGAAGGAAGGAAGGGAAGGAAGTAGAGAGGGAGGAAAGGAGGATGGGCAGGCAGGCAGGTGGGCAGGCAGGCCAGTGGGCAGGCGGGCCAGCAGGCAAGCAAGCCAGCCTTCACAACGGCAAGCACTGGCAGACACCACCTTAACTGAGGGATCAAACTAAGAGTCACCAAAAAATGTGACAGACATTACATGCCTCCTGATATGATACAATGCTGTCCTATGTAAAATACCTGTCATATATGTTTAACCTGGTTCTAGTTATAAGAAGACATAAAACAGACAAGTCCAGATTATAAGAAAACTTCTAAGATACCTGCCTAAATGGGAAGGGGCAGGTACAGGGTTACAAAAAAGCAGCTCAGTTTTGGCCAAGTTAAATCTGCCAGGCCAAGGGCCTCCCAAAGGAGATGTGGAGAGTCAACGGCACGCAGACGATTGTGGGGAACCCTCCTTTATCGTCTCCAGATGCTCAACTGTGGCCCAGCAATAGGACCTATCACCTGGGTGAGGGTCTGGTGGAACCTAGGGTGGCTTATACTATCTAAACCCCAGTTAAGAGCCTTGCCTGCAGTCCTGTTCCATGTATCAAGGGTCTCCCAAAGGAGATGTGGAGCGTCAATGGCATGCAAGCATGGAGGTCAGGAAAGGTCAGCCCACAATTGCTGCACCTCCGCCCCCACAACTTCCTTTCTTGAGAGAATGGTCCAAAGACCAGGGATACTTGAGAAATCAATCACATGGGCAGCAACAAGAGACCAGTGTCACAGTGTCCTAACCAGGTGTATTACAATGTAATCTGGGCTGTGCTTTCTTGATGCTCGCCCTCTTGGTAAACTGCTCTGTTCTGAATCTGGATTCCTGGTCTCTCCACCAGCTCCGCGAGCTACCTGCCATCATCCCAATGAATGCCTTTTCCATCCTAATTACCCTGTTAGTTTCTGCAATTTGCAACCAAACACCCTTTCGTTATGAATTATAAAGATATTCTGAACTCAAACAGAAAGCCAATTATAATTTCCTTCCTAATTTAAACCCATCCTACAAATAAGCAAAACTTAACTATGTTACAAATATAACTCTCAGGTGCAGAGTATAACGATAAAGGTGCTAAGACATAAAAGATGTTTCAAACCAGCTTTCTGATATATTTAAGAGGTGCCTATTCATTAAAAATGGAATTTTAAGTTTCAAAGTATAAAATTTGAACATTAAAAAAGTATGAGAACATCCAAAAAGATGTCAAAATACCAAAATTTTAAAAAAATATATCAAATACAGAACTAAAAAAAAAGTTCTTACAACATGTTTTCTCTGCAACAAGATTGCTTCTTTTTGTTTTATGTGTCCCAAACTGATCCAAGAACAGTGATGAAAGGGTTCTCACCTAGGCCTACCTTTTCTTTAGACCCCTATTTCATATGCTTCTTCACTAAAAACTAACATATAAGTAAAACTACTTTTCATTCTTTTTGAAAATCTTTCACATTTCAAATCAAATACAGAATTTTTTAGCCATACTAAAAACTAACATTTCTTACATTCTTGATAGCATCCTATAGTCGTACGGAATCCGCTAAAGCATTTGATACTTTTAAAGGAATACGTTTAGAGAAAGCGAAACACAGGGTGAGGAGAGGAAGAATATATTTAAAACTACAAGAGACACTTTGTGAATACCAACCACGTATCACGCATTTTGCTATAAACCGTAATTTTTTTCACAAAATACTACAAGAGCAAGTGACATTATCCTATTTGTAAAAAGTAAATGAGAAAAATAAACCTCAAAAATTGTTTTACTGACCTCATGTCAATGTTGATAAGGGGTCGATCTGACTCATGCACAGATCTGCCCAGTCCCAAAGGGGAGGATGCTATTCTACGACAAAACGCCACAATGGGCACATTCTTATGAAAATTCACTTTTTCTGATGTCTTTATTAGAAAAATAATTGTAACCATTATCCTGAACAAGCAGAACCTGTGGGATGTAACCATAAGGCAACTTTCTGTCCACGACTGTCCTTTAAAGTTATTCTGTGGCAATAGTTAATAGCCCTGAACATTATTTAGGCAAGCCTATAAATTTAGTCATTTCCAAGTTACAAAAACAATCTGAGTTTAAAATTGAGAGATCCAGTTTAGTATAATTGTTAAGAATTTTCATTCAACGTTACAGCTTCTCCCCTTGTCTCAGCCCTGACTGTGGCAGGCCAGCCCTCAGGAGCACAAAGAGCACTGTGCTTACTAACCCCAGGTGGGGCAATTACAGTCCCTAGAGGGCACAGGCACTCCCTCCACTCCCAGTGTGTAAAGCTTATCTGGCGGAGAAAGCTCTCAGGGATTCCTTAGAAGCTCTTGCCACCCAGCCACCCGGGACCTCTCACTGCAATTCCCTTGAGGCAGAGCAATCGTTTCCTCTGGGAATCCAGGTATTTATTCGGCCCTCTACACTGCCACCTGGATCCTCCTCTACACCGCCACCTGGATCCTACAAGCTTTCGTTCACTAGTGGCCCTCACCTGGCCTATGGAAAACATGTACCCTCTACCCCAAAGCACTCTAGGGGGATGGGCAGTCCACCTGCACAGCAACTCCACTTTGCTGTGCTGCCAGAGCAGACACCCCGCTTCCATCCAGGTGTCAGTGAGACAGACATCCACCCGCTGTGTCCTCCAAACCATAAAGCCCCCGTGCTTGAAGGGGAGCACTCCAAGATGGTTGTGGTAGAGATCAGGGAAACTCCTAGTACACCAACAACTTGGTTCAAAAACTCTTTCCAGTTTCGAACTCAGTTCAAAAAACTCTTCTAAATTTCCAACTTCCTGAACCTCTCTATGCCAACAGACGGGGTAGGTGTTAGAAGTCACAAGATCCATTTTCTGGCTCTTTCTTTTGTAAGACCTGCATGGTGTTCTTAGAATTCACTTTAGAAATATGCATCTACTAACTCACGGTCAGACTCAGAATAAGAGTTCCATTTTAATATCTTATTATATAACATATTTAAGATTTTTCTAAATTTTCCACAAAAAGCAGGAAGAAATATCCATAATCCCAGCACACAGAGTTAGCTTTCCTTTCTACAAAGAGTCCACTAGTCATCTGAAAATTTCTTATTTCGAGTTTTAACTTTTAAAAATCTTGTATAAAAACACTTCATTTATATAATTTCTTCGACCAATCCAACCTCCCACACAATTTAAGCATGCCTTTGTCAAATACCAAATTTCCATTAAAGCGCTCTGTAGATGGCTTTCTGAAACCTGACTCAGTGTCTCACTCCCCAAACTCAAAACCTTTAATGGCTCCCCACGGCCAGAGGTTCAAGTCCAATCTTTTCAAAATTAGGCATAATCTGTACGGTCTTCTATACCTGTTACATCTTTAAATGTGATTTTTAAACCATGTAGTCATCATAAAAAAATCATACTACAAGAAAAATGTCCATGTCGGGAATTTCTGGGATCTGACCCCCACTCAGCTGAGAAGTGTTTCCGGGTTTGTCACAATTCCATGAAGGCTGCTGAAAGTGTCTCAGGAACCCGCTTCATTAGGGTTACAAGGCTGAATTCACGAAGGCTGTGACTCCTTTACTAACACAGTAAAACCGAGCTCGAGAAGGGGATCAGTCCTCATATGACTGCAAATAAAACGATCACCACACACCTATACTTACTGGCTCCACACTCATTATCTCAACTGCCAAAAAGTTAATCTAATACTCAAGAGCAGATTGGTGGAAACTTTAAATGTTTAAAAATGGATTCTGGGATTAATTTTGTTAAAGTTTCACACATAATTTGCCATCCATTCACAGAGAACACACTTAAAATTTTGCTTTAAAGTCATTCTTCAGCAGATGAAGTGAGAAATAAATTTCATTTAACGTACTAGTAAAGTATTCATAGTTCTTACCCCAAAGAATTTTGCTCTTCTCAGAAGTTTGTCAGTAAAAACTCATGAGATTACAGAAGTGCCTGAAGAAGAAAATAATCAGTCCTCTCTTAAAGCTGACAATAAACGTATTCACTCACTAAGTACACAAGAACAATGAGCGTGGGCAGATACTGATGTGACTTCATGTGTAACTGTGGAGTGTGTGTGCGCGCATACCACACGCATGTATGTGCAGAGACGTCTGGAGAGATGTCACCAAATAGTGACTACTTAGATGGTGATCTTTGCTTTCTTCTTTTACTTTATCACTCAATTTTTTACAAACATGAGCATATATTTTTGTAAGAAATGTTATTCGCATTATTAAAATATGGTATTAAAAGCTACAGTAATCAAGACATGTGGTACTGGCAGAAGGACAGACGTGTAGGTCCATGAAACAGAAATGAGAGTCCAGAAATAAACTCTTTTATCCACGGTCAACTGATGATCAAAAAAGCTACCAAGGCACTTCAGTGGGGGAAAGGATCTTCTCAACAAACAGCGCCATGACAACTGGATGTCCTATGAAAAAGATGAACTTAGAGATTTAGCTCACATATATACAAAAGTTATTTAAAAATGGATCACAGACCTAAATGTAAGAGCTGAAACTATAAAATTTTAATACGAAAACATTGGAGTAAATTTCATGAGCTTAGATTAGACAAAGAAGATGAACTGGACTCCACTGAAATTCAAAATGCTTGCACTTCAAAAAATACCATTAAGAAAATAAAGAGACGAACCACAGACTGGGAGAAAACTTTTGCAAATCATGTATCTGCTAAAGGACTTGGATCCAAAATATAAAAAGAATTCCAACGACTCACAAAAAAGACAACCTAATTTAAAAAAACGGGCAAGAGCTGATAGACATTTCACCAAAAATTCAAACCACTTCATACCCACTAAATGATATAGCACTTTATACCCACTAAAATGGTTATAATCCAAAAAGACAATGACTAGTGTTGGATTTAAAGAAACTAAAATCCTCATACGCTGCTGGTGGGATATAAAAAGGTATAGTCTGAACAGTAGTTCAGCAGTTTCCTTAAAAATTAAACATAAATTTACCATATGGCCCAACAATTCCATTCCTAGGCATCCACCCCAAAACGTGAAAACATAAGGCTGCACAAATATTTGTATGCAAATGTTTGTGGCAGTATTATTCCTAACAGCCAAAAAGTAGAAACAATCCAAGCGTCCATCAACTGATAAATGCATAAACAAAACGTGGTATATTCATATAATGGAATACTACTCAGCAAGAAAAAGGAACAAACTAGCGATGCACTCAACAACAAGGATGAACCTCAAGAACATGAAGTGAAAGAAGCCAAGCACTTAAAAAAAAACTATATATCAAAAGATTTCATTTAAAAGAAATGTCCAGAAAAGGAAAATCTACACAGACAGAAAGTAGGTAAGCGGTTGCCTGGGGCTGGGGGTAGGAATGAAGATGAAATACGATAGGAGACAGGGAACTTATTGGTTGATAAACATGTTTCGAAACTGGGCCACGTCCAGTAAGATCCTACACCAGAGATTAAAAAAGAAGCAGAACTCCCCGAAGCCTGATCCAGATTCTCTTTGGCTAGAAATCCAGTGAGGCTGTATCTAAACAGAGGGGCCGAAAGCTTGGAAGTAAACTCATGTACCAACCCAAATGAATGGAATAAATGAAGTTCACTTCTCAGTACTTTGAAAATAATTTGGTAAATATATTTATGAAATACCAGAACACATTAAATATTTAAATCTACTGACTACTATTCAAGTAATGAACAGTTCTTGGCATTCTCTTTTCCAGTACTGTCAGCTAATTCATGAAAAGGTTTCTTAACAGTTTCCATCTGACAGAGAATGAGGGAAAAGGGTGTATGTAAAAATTAGGTACAATTAGTTAACAAGACTTGTGACTTTGCTACAAGGGGAGAAAAACAGCAAGGATCAGTTATCCTAAAGTACCTGTTTAGCCCTACTTTATGCTTGAGGAGAGTTCTCAATAATACTGTAAACCACTTATACATTTTTAAAAACTGTTCATCATCTCTTACTTGTGAGGCCCAAATAAGATCTTTGAAGGGCCCTGGGAGACCAGAGGCAGGCAAATAACTTTATGAAAAGGTTTGTTTGTATACCTCAACTGGGAAGAATTTTGAAATTCTTAAATATTTTTCAAGTTACTGAAATGCATAAGCTATCTACTGACCCAACCTAGGCAAGCTGAGAATGGTTTTAAAAATTACGTGATTTTAATAAAACAATATACAGTATTTTGAAAAGCCGCTTATAAAGAACACTGAAAATCAGCTAAAATGAAGTCCTTAAAAGATGCATATTGAATAAGCTAATGGACTACTAG
Organism: Pteropus medius; assembly: GCF_902729225.1. Lineage (NCBI taxonomy): Eukaryota > Metazoa > Chordata > Mammalia > Chiroptera > Pteropodidae > Pteropus > Pteropus medius. The sequence goes on from NW_024351731.1 coordinate 73,077, forward strand.
GAAGGGGTCAGTGACACATACCAAAGACAGAATACTGACCAGTTGTCGCCATGACACATACTATAATGGAACTCTGGCACACCCATTTCGAAAAGGTTGCCAACCCCAGGCTACATAGTTTGACTGCTGCTTCAACATACTGTTCTATAAATAACAAGGAAAAGCTTTAATTTAATATATTTATATTTTGAATATAGGAAGCCCCAATTATCAAAGACCATTTCCAAAATGCTTCAGCCTTTGATTCTCAGGCATCAACCTACTTTTTACCCACTAGCAACTGGCACCACCATAGTTACAAATCTGTACATATGTGTTCACTTTAACTCAAACAGAATAAATGAAGCTGATTTCTCTGTACTTTTAAAACCAAATTTGTACATATATTTCTGTAGTACCAGAATACGTTGTTAAATATTTAAGTCAAAACAAGTTCAAGTGTAACAGATAATCTTCAGCAAATTAGGTTTCAAAATAATATTTTTCAAATGCTTGTTTATAGAAAATACCTGGAAGGGAGGAACTGGGTGATGTTAATCGATAAAATGGAGACTTGCTGCCTTAAAAAAAAAAAATTAAAAATTGCAAGTTTAAGCCTCCCTCCAACTAATTATGCTAGCCTTTCCTACTCTCCTAAATTTACATTTCCCAAAATCTAAAGGAGAGGAAGCCTCACTTTATAATGTTTTGCTTAGTTTAACATAGTTAGAATTTGCCAGAATTTTAAGTAAAGAACAACTGTATGTAGATTGATATAAACAAAAGCAAAGTAATCTCATGCACTGCAACCTAAAGTGGTTTTCTCCTATTTCACTCTAATTTAATGTCCCTGAAATTCTTCAAAGACCACATATTCTTTATTTCGAATCGAGATGTCTGAATAGATGAGTCATTTTTTTGAGTAAATGTTATTAGTTACCAACTTGCCTTGGAGAAAATTAATCTCAAAATTCCACCAATGTCAATGCACAGAGGTTTGCTCCCCAAAAAATACATCATTGAAATGAACACCAATACTACATGCCAGGCACTTTTTCTAAGTCAGATTTACTGAGGTATAATTTACATATGCTGGGTTTGTCTTTTCTGAATGTGTTACAAGCAGAGGTACCAACTGCCCTTTGCTCTTAACTATATTTTCAAGAATATCTATGTATTGAACAGCCTTGAAAGGTAAAGATGGTGTCTCTCTCTCGAGCAAAGGATAGGCACACGTACTGTCCAGTATAATATAAGGTACCCTTCTAGAGCTAAGGACAGGCATGCTACCGCTCACTACAAAAAATCTGGGTTCTCTAAACTCAGGGCTTCTCTCCAATAGCACAGCCCTCTGAGGACCAGGAAACTGGCACAGATTTTTATTACTGAGAGTAATAAACTGTCCTTCATCTCTTACACAGGAGTCTCACGTCTTCTACCATGAAAACGTGGCAGGGTAACCTATTAGCTTGCAAGCAGGGCAAGATCTCAGACCGTCATGGTTCTTGAAGTTTTGGCAACAAGGATGTGATGCTGAAGAGTCACGGCTTTCTAGAGAAAATAAATGTCCCCAAGGGCAGAGTTCTGGAAAATGAGAAGACATCCTGGGACTGGAGAGTTACTAGTGGCGAGTCGGGGGAAGATGGGGACAAAGATCGCTACTGTCCTCCCAGTTAACAGGAGTTAAATGACTGTTTAGAAACCAAGCAGTGAAAAGTGGGACTGAGATCGGCCACTCAGATGGTGTATTGGTTGTTCATTCTCCAGGCCAGCAGAGGAAGGGATGTGTCATGGGGCAACGAGCCCTGTGTCTACAGGTGAAACGCAACATGGCTGTGACTGCTCAGCCAAGGAATCCCCAAAGCTAAAATAGACTGAAGTAAGGATGATCTTGCTGCCAACACAGAGCTTTATATAAAAAGTATTAAGAAGTTCTTTTGGCTGAACCGAGAGGCAGTGACCAAAAGTGACTGATCACGGCACAGAGCTGCGCTCTCCCTCCGTGCCACCTCCCTCTCCATCCCTCCCTTCTTGCACCTCCAAACTCTTCTGCTTTACAGAGGAAAATGGTTAAGTGATGGGCTGAGATCTCCCAGAACCCCAAGGGGACTTAAGGCCCTACAGACCCCTCTGAGGCCACCCAGGAAACTTTAGAGGGGCCCAACGTTTTATGGCTCTCTTGGATGTAGGCGCCAGGTCATCACCATCCTATCTGGTCTCCTAGAGGGTGGGAACATCCAGATTCCGTTAACGGGGTTTGTGTAGGAAAAGGAAATGAGTGTGACTTATGGGTGCGGCTCTTTGGGCCAATTCAACATCCTCTAGTTGATGCCTCTATATCCTAATGTATAGTAGGAATTGATGTTACGTGCTTGTCCGTACTTCCTCATAAGTGCCAGAGGGGATTCTCCCAAACAGGAAAGGCTGCTCGTAGAAAAGTGCTAGTGTTTTAAGGGCCTCTCAACTCTAATGACCAAGTTAGGTTACAAGTCTCTGTGACTTGTGATTTTACTGACCGGAGCCTCTGACAAAGGGAGGCAGTTTCCACCTGGGGGTCCCCCTGGGAGTCTTGGACTCTTCGCCTCCCTGACACAGCTATCAGCCACACCCCTTTTGTAAAGCAGCTATTAGCTGGCTACTGGGCTCTTGTGGAAACGGAATGCCTGACTCATGGAGGCCTCATGAGTCTCCCGAGTGATATTCTTACTCTGGGGTGGGCCAACTCATACTCAATGACTAATAATGTCGAAAGTCAACTAAAAATGCACATTTGAGACTACAACTGGCTTTGCCTTGGCCCCAGGAGCTTCCCGACTGTACATAAAACAGTGGTAGCAAGCCCTCCAGAGAAATGTATCCCCTACTCCACTACCAGACGCAAAGGTACTGGCTCAACGGAGCCAACATCCAATAAATCATCAACCCTTACAGAATTAATATCATTCCTCCATTGTCAATACTCAAGTACCGATCACTATCAAGTCCTGGATTCTAGCAACAGCCTCTTAGCTTGCCTACCTGTATTCTTATTTCACCTTCGATCTATTCTCCAAACGCTGTCAGAACAATCCTTTGAAAAGACACACTTGATTATTTCACTCACTCCACATACTCCTTCTTATGTACTCAATAACTACTTGGGTGATTAATGGCAAACATATACCACTGGTCAAAAACAACAAAAAAATTTAACGATGATTCGACTTAGAAATACTATTTTAACAAAATATTCTGCCTCCCCTATTACACTGCATTGAAGTTAATATAAAAATTTCAGAAGAGTGTTGTGAGGCACATAGCAGACATTATTCCCAATTTATGGATAATCTTAGAATCTTCCCACTATCAGACAAGTGCAAATCGGAGCTTAAATGCAACGCTTTTGTCCAACACACTCAAATTTTATAATGAGTAGAATCTATCAGTAAGAGTACAAGTCAGGAAAACCAGAGGAGAGAGGAGCAATTAGGGGGATCATTTTATGAACCATATAAATGTCTAACCAATGTATTGTATACTTGAAACTAATTAAAATAAATAAATTTATTTTTTAAAAAATCAGGCAAAGGAAAAAAAAAAAGAGTACAAGTCAACAAACTACAAAAGTCCAGTTCAAGACCTAGTAAATCTCAGATTTCATTTACATAAGTGTCTTCGATTCTCTACTTCCCTCACTAAGAACAGAAAAATGGCATAAATAATCCCCAAATAATATTACCTGGGAATATGTAATAATTTTTTCATAGAGTGTTTTCTGAAATTGTTTGACCTAAATTAGTATCAACATAATTTGAATTATCTGAGAACATTCCATTTTATGATTGGAAAAAGTATTCTAGGCACAGTGAAAATGTCTGCATCAGTCCAGATCTAAAACATACCGAACTAAAATACATCACGTATAGATTACTTGCGTGACAGAAAATGACTGTACAAAATTGAAAGTCTTGGTGTTCCATACAATAGCACTACTGAACATTATCTTTTCAAAATGAATTAAACAGCTATAGAAAATATATCTTTGCAATAGGTCTTCTATTTAAACAAAATCACCCGATGTCTTTCAAAACAGCCATTCTCACCCATGGCACCACTATCAGAATGTAAGCTGTGCCACAAGAAATGTGTATATTCAAAGAATCAAAATCCTAAGAATGATGTCCTTGTTTAAAAAGTTTAACAAATGTTCACTCACTTGCATTCCAATATACTTTCATGAGAGGGAAAGGGGCGAGCTACAGCTAAGGAGCAGAAAATTATAATTCTGTATATGCTCACAAAAGTACAGAACAAGTGAACATTATCCAGCCTGTGTGCCAGCTCAAAGTTCTGAGATTTTCTGTTTTAAGTATGCCTTCTAAATATATAATATCAAATACAGGACCTCAAATTAGTACTCTGAAACAATTTCAGTAAAGACTACAAGTCATAGAGCCCTGGGTTTAAATGCCAGCCTTCCTCATTCTACTTGAGTGCACTTGGATGAGTTACCATGAGTTACCAGTAAGGCTCTTTGAGCCTTACTTCCCTATTATTAGGAACTAATTTAGGAATTAACCTACACCTTATAGAGTTGTCATAAAACTAAAGGCATATAAAGAACTTGCCAGGTAGGTGTTCACTATTACAGCACAAGGAAGAGCCAAGACCCAGTTTCATCACCTAGTAGCTGTGTTATTTTAGTTTAACTTCAGTTTCCTAGTCTGTGAGATGGAAATACTAAGACTGACCCAACAAGGCCTTAGAACGGACCTTAGAACAAACTGCCTGGCAAGGAGGAAGTACTAAGGAAGTGTTAGTTACTATTATCGTCATCACCACCGCCGAAATAGTAAGTAATCATTGTCACATTAGATTATGCCTTCCATTTTTGCTACATAAAATATTCCTTGAAAAATTAACTAATTTAGTGATCTGATCATAATATAGGATGAGCTCACACAACCATGAATTTATGCTTTTAGAAACTTTACATACACGAGAAATTATCTGAATTAACTACTGCTCATGAATGCTGACAAGATACATATATCAAATATCCATTCTCAGTGAATAAATCTATTCAACGAACTAAAGCATAACACAGAAAGACATGTCTATTGTACTTTCTTCCCAAAGACCTCAAAGCAGTTTAATAATCAAACATAGCAATCCTCAAAATACACAAGCTACTTGAGAAAACTGCAGCTGAGAGCAATCAACATTTCTCCAAAACTTTTGCCACATAATTACACAATGTTACAGTCCAAAACTCTTTGACCTTGCCATTCATTAAATTATTCAAAACATTTATTAAGTATCCACTGTGCAGTAGGCAGGCACTGTGCTAAACTCTGGTCAAGTAACTAACTGAAAAGGAGAGATCAAAAATAATAGTGGACATGCCACTAACAATATAATTAACATTTCCAAATATTATAATTTTGTTTTCCTTAAACAGTGTAAGAGCAAATTATAGGATCTAGCATTTGAGTGCATCAATACTTAACGAGTTAAATAACCTCGTGTAAGTGGCAGTCCAGTATTTTCCGCAAGGAGGCTCGGAGTAAAATGAAAGAAGCATCCCTCTACGTTTCAATTACTAAGTAAAAGTAAATGACCACTTCAAATATGAGCCAAATAATCTCAAGAGTGATGCTATTTAATATATAATTTTTTAGTCCATTTTTGAGGGAATGTTTAGAGAAATGAATTATAAATTTAATTACATCAAATGTCACCTATAAGCTATCAGAAATAAACTGCATTCACTTAGTTTCTCACTCGGCATCTGAAATTATATTTTTGTTGTAGAATCGACTTACTAATCATGCCTCCCTTTGATCAACCTCCTTCTTAGGAGAGAAAAATCTAGCCTCTATCCAATTATCAAACAATCTAGAGTACATACTATATATCCTACATTTTGCAAAATGTTTCCTCTGAGGCAGCTACATAACTACTGAAGTTTTAAGAAATTTAAAAAATATTTTATCTAGCAAAACTGCTCTGCCAAAACAATGCAATCTTGACTAGGAGTTAAGAAATCTTACCGCTTGAGTGGTCATGTAAAACCTAAATGGGGACAAACAGCCAAGTGTCTTTTTAACACCCAGCTCACCAGAAGAAAAGGCTGTTAGAAAATGCTACTAATATTGCTAGCAATTGTATCATATTGATATGCAGGTAGATGTACTTCGAGAATCTTCCGTGGAGTTCATTATTATGAACTAAGAATGTCACATTTAAAAACAAAAAAAAAAAAAGTGCTACCATCTCATTTTATGAATGCCAACCAGGCAGTTTTAGTTAACTGCAATACTTTACAAACGGGCATCAAATAAGCCCCAATTATCACGTGCTAGACACAACGTTTCTGCTTCTATTATTAAACGGAATTGAAGAATTAAAAGGATCAGTGTAATTTTCTTGAGGTATATAAGTAAGTCTAAAGTGACTTACAATAAGTCCATAACCACCCAAGTGATTGAAATTCCGTTAGCTATATACACCAGTACTCTAGAATGTCAGTGTGACAAGCTGCGAGACTATAAGTACACAAAACTGACTGATATAACATTTTCCACATAAAGATTGAGGCGTATAAAAATGGCAAACTCAATAAATTTACAGGAGGGGGGAAAAGTGTAAACAAATTCCAAAAATCTTTGACTGATCCAGAATGGCATTTCGTAGTGCTGCATGAATCCAGGCATTTCATCAGTATTCTGCACATCAGGGGACACTCCATAACTGTTATTGACAGATGGCACCAGAAAAAGTCTCACCAACAACAGTATTAACTGGTAATGTTGCAAATCAGTCAGGGAACCGAACGAGAAGGAATGTGGAGGAGTAGAAAGAATAACAATCTTCTGCCAAATTTTACATTTAGAGAAAATCCATCCATCCTAGATACTCCTCCAGGAAAAAAAGATATTTGGTATGGCACAGACTAGCCAACGCACACACACAAACACAGCGACTGCCACTCCCACTACAGTCTGACAGTCATAGATTTGGGTAATTATGGTAGAAACTGTGTGTTTTGGAAGCACACTAAGACCACACCCTGGGACTGAGACTCGGGGCTTTAAACGCTGGGAATTAAGAGGTCAACGTAGTATCTAAGTTGGATGGTCTAGTTGCACAGGTGGAAGGTACGGGTGGCCAATGAGGACACCAACTTCAACGCGGATGACCGGGAGGGCTGGGCAGCAAGTCCGGTGGGGAAGGAGGTGTGGATCCGGGGACGAGCACGAGAGGAAAGGCGGCCGCGGAGGGGAAAGGGAGGTGGGAGTTGGGGACAGGG
>NW_024351731.1:80719-153917 GCF_902729225.1 Pteropus medius
GGCGCCGGGGCGGGGAAGGGTCTCCGGGGCAGGAGAGGGGCGCCCGCGGAGGGGCAACCGCATTGCCGGGGCGGGCCCGCCGCGCCGCCGCGGGCCCCGCCGCCCCCGCCCGTCCGCCAGAACCGGGCCGGAGCGCGGACCGGCGAGGTGCGCGCGCGGCGGGGAGCACGGGGAGCACGGTAGGGGCGCATCGCTCACCCTGCGCGCGAGCCTCCCGGCGCTCTCGGCGCCGCTCCTCCGCCCTCCTCGAGCCGCGGCGGCGGCTCCTCAGCGGCGCTAGGGGGAGCCCCGGGCCCGGAGCGGGGCGGCGGCCGGACCGCGAGCCCCTCCGCACCTGCCCTGTGGCGGAGCCGCGACGAGCCAGGCGGCGGCGACGACGGCGGCAGCTCCGAGCGGGGAGGGCAAGTGACCCGGATGTACAGGGTAACGGCGAGGAGGGGGCGGGGGGGATGCCAGGAAGTGAGGGCGCCGCGGACCTGTCCGGCCGTGCGCATGCGCCGAGAGCCCGCCCCGCAAGGTAAACCCTTCCCCGCCCCCTCCCCCCGCCCCTTTGGGAGGGGGCGGGGCGAAGCCAGGGACAGGTGGTCGGGCGGGCGCGACCAGCAGAGGAAGGGGGTGCGGCCACCTCCTTCGCGTCCCCGCCCTCCTTAAAGGGGCAGCACCTTCGGGCGGGAATGACATCCAAGTGGGTCTGGGTCTTGCAGCCTGCTCATTTTACGGATGGAAAACTGTGGTTCAGAGGTGGCGGCGACCTGTCTCATGTCAGCGAGCTCGGAAATGACAGGAACTGGTACTCGGGTCTCGCACACCAGGACTCTGTGCTGAACCCAGCGAAGTTGCCACCTCCCACCTCCCACCCCCAAGTCTGGAATGGCTTGAGGTGGTGGGCACGCCTTTCTCCCTCCGCCAGGTACTGAGCCTCGCTCACTCTCCCAGGCAAGGCAGATGTGCTTGGCAGGCTCCCCGGAGCCTAGAGGTGCACCGTTATCGCAGCGATGGTATCGTGGAGACGCCCTTGGGAGGTGTTAAATGATCAGTCTGAGAACAGAAATCAGGCGCCACTTGAGACTTGTGCCGTGCCACGCATAGCTCTTTCAGAAAAATGAGACTTTGTTCTGGGATCTGCTCTGTGCAAAAATGTCTGATGGACAGAGGACTTGGATGTGCACAGGGCGTAGCCTCTTCGTTTTCTCCTAATTCCTCTTTCGCTCTTCTTACATAAATGCTCCCTCTTTACATACAAAACCAGAACATCCCATTTAGCTAGCTCATCCTAATCCTGTTATGAAACTCTCATTAACACTAAAGTGTAAATGATTACAATGCTACCTGTCCTGGGGGTATTTTCAGTTTGACTGCTCGGGAGATCATTACTATGGAAGTAAATGGTTCTGACGATTTTGGGGTCAAGGGCCCTACTGAAAATCCCATATAATTATGGATTTTTCTCTACCAGGAAAATGCACATATGTATACAAATTTGCATACAATTTCAGTTGATTTATGGATCCGAGAAGCCTGTCTATGAAAACCCTGATTATGAACCCTTGTTTCAATGGAATTGGATCTCAGGAACTATCTAGGCCTCGCCATATGCTGTCCTGAAATCATTCCTTGCCCCAAATACAGAAGGGCAGCCCTTACCTTATTTAAAAGCCTTTTGTCTTCCTCTTGAGTTACATAGAGACCAAATGGTATTGCTTCATCACACAGAAATGTGTCAAGAGAGTCGTGGAGAGATTAGGTGGCTCTTTCAAGGCACACACTAAGGGCAAGAGTCCTGGGCCTCTGACTTTTACCCTAATATTTTAGAATGATTTGAGGATCTTCATCAATTTCATTAAAGCACAGGGAGCTGATTTTTATATTGCTGATATTGATAGAGCAGTCTTCACAATCCCAGAACTTTGGTCCATTTGTCTGACCCACTCACACTCTTAAATAACCTGGTCCATACGCACTACCGCCCTCAGTTTGAACCAAAGGGAGAGTTTACGCACCTGCTCAGTCCCATGAGCTCTGAATAACCACGCACCTATAACCCAGTCTCCCACCCAAAGCAGAAATCTCTTCCATAGTATCCTCAACACATCAACATCTGGTTTAACTCAAATGTTTCCAATTATGGAAAGCTCATTAGTGCAACTGTCAACCTCCTATAATTGTGAGGAACCTGTTCTTTTACGCTGAGCAGAAATCTGATTCCCAACAGTTTTCATTCACTGGTCCTAATTTTATCTCTTGGGAGCAATATGGACATGATGCTGGCCTCGGGGGAGCAAAGTCCAGAAAAGAAAATAATCTATTGATGAATGATAACAGTAAAATAGGACGAGTCCTATGAGGAGTCCCTTTCAGAAGCACCTTTCTCCTTATCTCCTTAGAACCATTCCTGGCCTGTGCAAGAACTCATGAGTAATCTCTACCACTCCCCCCATGTCAGATGTGCCAGAAAACAAGACCCTAGGAGAAGTGCTGCATTTAGTCTTCCATGATTCCTTCTTCACCATTCTGCATGAAGGCTATCACACTTCAGTTGAGGTCAAAGCTGTCAAAGTTATATGTTGAAAAAACAAGCAGAAGCATGCAAAAGATTTTTGCATAAGAGCACTAGGCTTTCAAAGATGATTTAACCACTGTGGCTTGCTAGCAGTTTTTTGTTTGAGTCCTTACTATGTGCCAGGCACTGTACTAAGCCCTTGACTTGCATTTCCTCTTTCGCTTTTGACAACCACCTTATATGGTACTATTGTCATATCCATTTTATAAATGAGGAAACCAAGGCTTGGTATGAGACAGATCCAGGATTCAAAGCCAATCTGTCAACTTCACAGTTTGTCTGTTTCTCCACTTACAATAACTTGACTCTGTCTGCTTTCATAAATTTCAGAAGATCCTCATGCTTTCTCTAAATGCTATTTTCTTTGAAATTTTTATTTATTACTAAATCAGCTTTAAAACATTATAAAGAATAAATTGTTTTACTCACATTGATTCATTCAATCAACATACATTTTTGCTCCTCTACTGTGTCCCAAGTACCATTCTGGGGGGCCAGGGTGGAGGACAGTGTGGTCCCAGCCCTGGAGGGTCTCAGAATTTAGTGAGAGGAAGAGAGCTAACCTCACAATTACAACACAGCATGATTCGTTATAATTTAGGAGGGTGGAGGGACCAACTCTCCCTGGGACAGCTGTGAAGGCTTCAGAGAGGATGAACTTGGTCTCGAAGAGATGCGAGGAGGACTAAGAAGAAAAGGCACATGGGCAGAGGAAAGGGGAGTTCATGACATGCCAAGGGTAAGACTGGGGTTGTGAGATTGTAAAGGACCTCCTCATACTCCATGCTCAGGAGTCTGAACTTGCCTCCTGGTGGCAACAACAAGGAAATAGAACCTTTTAAGCAAGGTAACATAATCAGATGTGTTTTCTTTCAAGATCACTCTGATCACAGTGTCTAATATGGACTAGAGTGGGAAAGAGAATAGAGGTCAGCAGACCGGTGATGCTGTTGTGGGTCCAGGCGAGAGATAACAAGAGCCTGGTCTAGGAAACTGGCAGTGGAGAGGAAGAATGGACACTAATATGAAGATACTTAATTGTGGAGAATCTACAGGAGTTTGTGACTAGTTGAATCTGGGAGGAAAAGCAGAAATGGGGCATGACCCTGGGGTTCCTGGCTTAGCAGCCTTATTGGATGCTGACAGCATCCAATCCCAAGATCTTTACTCATTTTTCATTCCTTCTCTTCCAACCTTTATCCATGTAAATGTGCATTGCTTCAGTTGGAATCTTCAGATATGTGCAACTATTTCTCAATACTTTTCATATTTCTACAGTCACATTTATCATTTTAATGGCTGCAGATTATTTCATCATGTTGAAATAGCTCAGTTTCCTCCAGTTGCTGAAGGTCCACACCCTTAATGCCTGGTCTACCCTAGCCTCCCTTGGCTCTGGGCATTTTGCAATGGATGAGCTGAGTGACGAGAGCGAGCCTTTGGGTGGAGGGTAATGGAAAAGTGTGCCCTCAAGAGCCAGCAAAGCTACAACTCTCTTGAGAGAGGCTTGGACAACTGTATTGTATATAGAAACTGCAGAGCTGTGGAAAAGAAACCACCACCCACGGGACTCCTGATGTGTAACTTTCTATGGAAGCTAGTTGTCAAGTCCTAATCCCTCTAATCCAGTCCTTCATTTGTTCACTCACTCAGCAATGCATTCTGGTGAAGCAGAGGGCAGCAGAACAGAGCTAAAACCACTTCCGAGATCTGGATTTAGTCCGGCCAGGGTTTGAAACCTGTTCTACAACTTACATAAGTTATTTGACCTCTCAGAGCCTCAGTTTCCCTATAAGTTTGTTGTAAGGATTAACTTAGACATGTAAAATATCTGGGACAGAACTAAGCATGCATTAAGTTTAATAATTATTTTCAGTCTTGGTTCCTTCCCTATGCTTCCTTGACTCCCACCATTTTCTTGAGTTTCTAAGCAAACCCACCAGGCAGCAAACTCACCAGGCAGCAATAAGAGTTCAGAGCCTGACTCTGCCAGAGTGAACTAGGGCCACTCACTGGATCTCTCTAACCCTCCATTTCCCATCTGTGAAATGGGGATAAGAACCTACTTCACAGGACTGTTGCAAAGCTCTCGTAAAAACTGTATAGGAAAACAAGTTCAAAACCCCAAAGCCCTATGCCATCATTGACCATATTACTGCTGTTACAGACGCTGTTGTTTTCTTGGTTTTCACTCCCTTAAAAAATGATGACTTCAGCATAAGTTCCCTGAATTGTAATTACTGGGTCAAAGGATCTGAACGTTGTTATGGTTGTTGATTTGTATTGCCCAGTTGCCCTTAGAACTCTGAAGAGTTACTGCCATCGTTAACTTGAAGACGCTATTTAATACGCTGAAGCAGCTAGAATATAGTTTTTGGTGCCTCTATACCCAGTATGAGTCCTCAATCTAACATTCAGGAACTTCTGTCAATTGCTTCCCTCCTCCCCTTCACAGAAGGAATGAATACTGAATTTTTGAGGAGAGAGGCACCTTTCCCAAACATTTCCACCACAGCCAGGAGTTCAAGGTTAAGGACTAAGTGTCATGCCCTAAGGATGAGCATCCAGTAAGTGAGCTGAAGACTTGCAGAAGAGGACAGGGAAGGAGGCCTGGGAATCCCGCACTGAAAGATGCTATCAGAGCTGCTATTCGAAAAGAACCAAAGTAGAAGCCAACAGTTCAAAGCCAGCACACTCTGTTATTTAGCAAGACATTAACCAATCTCTCGGGAGCCATAAAGTTGTCCCGATGGCCGTATTTCCCCAGACTCACAACATCTATCTATGAGCCTCCGTCCCATTTCCAAACGTGACACATTTCTCACGAGTGGGCAGCTCTCGCTTCACCAGCCCCCTGAGCGACCTGCAGGAAGGAAGTATGCTCACGCAGCCTCGCATCTGCGGGACCTTCCCTGTGCCTTCAATATACTTTGCGGCTTCTTCACATGGCTGTTTCTCGGCCTCCAAGTTCAAGGGTTCCTTCCTTAAGGTCCTCCCCATTGCCCTTCTGAAAGTCAGACCCCCACCTCCCATCAATCATTCCCTAGCATGTCACTGGCTTTTTTTTTTTTTGCCTTCACAGCACTATCACAACCTGTAATTATTTTTATTTTTAGCTTAAAAAATGTTTCACTAAAAAAAAAAAAAAACACACAAATGTTTTTACTAAAAAAAAGCCTCTCACTAAAACACCAGCTCTGGGAAGGCAGAGGCCAGGGCTAGATTGCCCACTCCAATACCTGTCACTGTGCCCACTCACGTCCTAGAAACCCCTCGATAATTATATGAAATGATTTCTTTAAAAAAAAAAGTGGGGTTCCCAGCCCCCATACACTTTTTTCACCTGATTATATGAATAATACATGTTAATTGTAGAAAAAGTTTGAAAATACAGATAAGCACAAGGAAGAAAAGGTAAACACTCATGATCCAACTCCCGCTCTGTGTGGACACCCTACCAAATGGTTTTTCATTGTCTCTACATAGAGATAATGCATATATTTCTATAAAACTGGTTCTTATACTGAATTGTAATCTGCTGTGTTTTTTATCTCAGGATCCATCTTAATTACCTTTCTCACTAAAGGTGTTTCAGCTACCTACTTGTTAAAGGCTGTATAATACTTCACTGTGTAGCTATACCATAAAGTATTTAACTAATCTAATGTTAAGCCAAAGGGGAGGTTTCTTCAATGTCAATAACAATAAAATGTTTTAATACAGCACTTCCCTCTTGACAAGCTTCCCGTTTTTTTTTTTTGTTGTTTGGTTTTTTTTTTCCTCAGTGTTTGTATTGCTTTAGAGCTGTATTTCTACAGAACTCTACTCCCCACCGCCCATTCACCACCTGGAGATATTAGAGTCCCAAAAGAAAAAGCAAAATAAAGAGAGAAGCAAAATGGTTTGCAGCAGGAAAAGCTGAGGTATGACGAAGCCAGGATGATGCCTGGGAGTTCGATTTGGGAATCTGCTGCTGATACAGGCAACTGAAATAAAGTCGGGTTTTCTTGCCAAGATTTCAATGGTAGAAAGAGGAAAAGACTTTCTTCATGCCTTCACTTTTTCTGCCCAAGCCCTGCCCTGAGGCAATGTTTTTCCCAAGAGAGCTACACTGGTCCATGGGTTTATAGTCCTTGTAAGCTGTTTGCAGCCCCAAAGCCCATCGCCCCATTTAGAGATGAGCCGACTGCAGAAAAATCCCAGAGATCACACTCAGGATGTGCTGATCTTTTCCATAAACAGTTCTTGCAGCCCATTGTGTGGCTCAGTAGCACAAAGGGCTACCCACTTGGCATTTTCAGCAGTGACAGTCACATCCTCCAAGGAAGGGACTCCCCACGCCTACCTGGTGAAGCGGCGGGGAAGAGCAGACCCCACTCCAGCAGCACTGCTCAAAGGGTGCTCTCTGCCTTTGCTCACCTGCCCAGCCCACTTCGGATCCAGGAGAACAGGCACGAATACAAGTGACTCCAAGAACAAGAGATGCCTGTGTGCAAAGGCACAGCCCTGGCCTGAAGGGAAAGAGCTTTGGGCAAAGCAGGTCCGATATCCTACTGTGAGAGGTCCGGAGCCTACGCTTCCTGGTTATGACATATCATTGTAATTGCATGATGATTTCTGTACTTCCTTGAACACTGTGAGCTCCGTAAAGGCAGAGGCCATGCTATTTTGTCACCAGCATATCCCCAGTGCTAGCACAGAGCCTGGCACAAGGCAGGCCCTCCCACGGTTGCAGCCGGTCAGACAAATGGCATCAGTCCAGTTCGAGTTAACCCAGGCCTAGGGCTGTAACCTTACTCTGAAGCCCTAACGTGCCCATAGCCCTGGAAACAGATAAGCAGGACAAGGAGGTGAGATTTAAATTCTCCCCACAGGAGCCAAAACGCTTAGATCGCTGGCTGTGTGTCCCAATACTGAAAGTCAGCGCCTAAGACCGAACAGAGGCGGTGTTAAACATGAACTAAGGGTGTGGGAAGAGTTTAAATTCTCATACGTTTGAGTTTTGGGGCTATAGGAGAAAAGATGTTGCATAAGGTTTAAAATAAAAACAAAAAACAAAACAAAACAAAAAACACCTTTCCAAGAGAGAACCAACATGGTCCGAGTTGAGAAGAAGCTTAACTGGTTTAGCTAGCTTCCTCTCTAAAAATCCCGGTGCCGATTTCATGTTAGAACACAGGTTTTATGAGAACGCTTCCTGCCCTCTGTTTTAAGGCAGGAGGAAGGTAGGAAAGAGAGTGCTGCTTTCCGCAAGCTCTGGTCTCGTCTGAACCCACAGACTGGAGAACATGTCTGTGATGTCCATTTCAGCATCGACGTAGCATTTTTACTGAACAAGCCGCTTGCATAAATGAGTGTCTGCATCAGAGTTTCTGAATGAATTACCTAACTTCAGAAAATGGAGGGCCAAAGAGGGGTCCAGAGGTGGCCCCCCAGGAGCATAATCCTCCAAGCCTGGACTCTGGGCCCAGAGTCAGGGTCATGGGGGTTCCTGTCTACACTGTCAGAGAAATACTGAGTTCATTTTCAAAGATTAATCTAGATCCTTGAGGCATCAACAGAA
Source organism: Pteropus medius (assembly GCF_902729225.1). Classification (NCBI taxonomy): domain Eukaryota; kingdom Metazoa; phylum Chordata; class Mammalia; order Chiroptera; family Pteropodidae; genus Pteropus; species Pteropus medius. Next base: position 88,843 of record NW_024351731.1, read on the forward strand.
CCCTGTAAAAAACCTCTCAATAAGCAGCGTGCAAAAGTTGGTAGGGTGTCTGGTGTGATCTTTCAGTTAAAGGAGGTCAATGAAAGCATTCTGCTTATTTGGCCCTTCATTACACGTAAATATTTTCTGAAGTCAAAAAAAAAAAATAGTTAAGAGACATGTGTGCCAAATGATGAAGAACCATGCGGAAATGCAGATTTCTTGGGACTTCCCAATCACCCAGAAGAGTAGGGAATGGTTTCTTCCCTGGCGGTAACACTAAACTGATTACAGAGTTCCTATAAACACTATTTCGTGCTGTTGTACCTTTGCCCATGCTGTTCTCTCTACTGCGAACACCCTTCCCAAAACTCTCACACTCCCGGCCAAAATCCTACCTACCCATCAACACTCCAGTCGGGCATCTCTATGGACGCTGGGTAAGTGCTTCAACATAACTTAGTTCCTGTTTTTACTTTACGATAACACACAGCCTTCTAGGATGTGTCCAAAAGACTAGCAAATGGTATGAGGTTTGTACAGCTCTGTGTACTGCACCGAGAAGAGCGCTACAGAAACACAGGGTAATGTTTTATTAATTGACTTATCCTGATTTTTTGAAACACATATTGTGATTTTGATGGATGACTCAACCAACCTAAGATTAATACCCTGGTTTACGACACTCGTTTCTCTTTCCAAACCACAAGCCAAAATAAACTCATCCTCAATTTATAACTTTGCAAAATGTGCTTTTGCATATCGACTCCTGAATCCACTGCGGTTATTAAAAAGGATGGTTGCATCTGTCAGGATGGGCCAGGTTACGCTGTGGTAACAAACAACCCCCAAATCCAGCTTCAGTGATGACCGCAGTGGTCAGTCTAGGATCAACAAGATGAGCCCAACGACTCCATCTTTCTGGACTTTACCCGACAATGCAGATTAAACGACTCTTTAGCTGACATCAGGTTGAAAGACATGGCCCTTCCTTTCCTTCTTCAGTCACTAGAGAGCTGTCTTGTAAGGCTGCAGTGCGAACAAGATGTGAAAATGTTTGTTAAACACCGTGGCACATAGGTAGCAGTTGGTAAATGATAATGATGGCTAGTACCACGGTCATTACCATTATCCCTACCCCTCTTCGAATAATGATGCCGTCACTATACTTCTCACAGACCAGTAATTCCTGATCTTGCTTGCATACTGGAATCACCTGGGGAACTTAAAAACTACTACTGCTTGCGTCCTACCTCCAGAGCTGGTGAATTAATTTATCCCTAGCTTTGGAATTTTTAAAAGGTCCCAGATGACCCTAATGTGCAGAAAAGTTTGAGAACCACTGCCACTAAGGCAGCAAAATTCATATCTCTATATAGACACACCGGTATGCACACATGCATACCACACATATACACTCAAGCTGGCCTGTCACATAAATCTTCTATGGTGGTTCCGTCGGTCAGGGTGGGTTAGGTTGTGCTGTGGTAACAAAGAACCCCTAAATCTCAGGCCTGATAACAACCACAGTGGTCACCCTGTACATTCAACAAGATGAACCCAGCAACTCTATCTTTCTGGTCTTTACCTGACCCCGAAGCTTACGCATTTTACCCTCAGACCTTTCTCGTTTCCTCTTTACTTTTACTTCACACCTTTTCTGAGGTCCAGTTTAACAAGTTTGCCATACCCAGTATAAATCAGGACCAAAAAATTATAGTGGTGTGAACAGACTGGGAGGATATCTGGTTAGAAGAGGGACACTGAAAGCCATTAGTGATTAAGACTATGTTTTGTTCAACTCTCTATCCCCAAGACCCAAAACATAGCAGACAACTTAATAGAAATTTAAATAGGTAAATTCATTATCATGAGTAATAACCTGAAAAAAAAAAAATGAAAAGCAGACACGAGAATCTTAAAAGCACAGCATTGAAGTCGAAACACCTTATGCATCAACTTGTTACCAACCACCATTTCGATTTCTCCATTTTTATTAATTTTCTCCCAGGATGAAATTACATCTGCTGGGATGGAAGTAAGTAAGGTCTGGAGAACTATGAACAAATGAGTGCTCTGTCACCTGGCAGCAAAGTGCAAAGTATGCATGTTGGGTGCAGGTGACACTATGACTACAGACATTTTGTCACAGGCACATGAATGATTTCCGGCAAATCATCTCCTGCTCTGTTGGAGATGATGTCTCTGTGGAGTCTGGAGAAAACCAAAAACTCCAGCTTGTTTGCCCTTGTTTTGACAGTTTAACCTCAGAATCATACTGGTTTTCCATAAACTCTTAAGGAAAAAACATTCTGTATTTTGAACGTATGAGTTAACTTGGCCCTGAGGGAAAGAAGCATTGTATACAATTACATAATAGTCTCTTATTTTAAAACTGAATGGCAGCCTCAGGCAGCAAAGTCAAAAAGAGAGAGAAATCAGTTTTTTTGTAAAATTATCTGAATGTAACCATCTCTTCTGATGCATTGAGTTGACAATGGTTTTGCTTTTCTCAAAAGCTCATTCAATTATCTGTTGCTTATCTGGACCTGGGAGAGTTTTCCTCTCATCCAGAATTAGTTAAAGGAAAAAAAAAAAAGCAGGCAGGAAGTCTCTAATAAAAGCTCCAAATGAAAAGCAGTAAGTGCTCCCAAGGCCCTGCTTATTGTAGAAGCGTCATTAGGTGAACTTTGTAGGGTCTAAGATAACGTCTATTTTGTCTACAAGCATCACAAAGAGGAGAGGAAGGAACGTGAGATCCACAGCCTCCGAACCTTTCCCCTTCTCCCAGGTGTGTCACTGCCAGCCAGCAGCTTAACCTCTCTAAACTTGTCTCCTCACCTATAAAATGGAAATACTTCTCTACTAGGGAGGGGTAGTATAAGAACTGAGAACAGATGTAAAGTGTCTAGAATTCAATAAAGGTAAATATCTTCCCTCAGATCATTGCCAAAAATCTCAGGAAGCTCACTAGAATGTAAGCTTTTTAAGAGCAGAAAGAAAGCCTACTCATCTTTCTATGCCCAGATCCTATGTACTGTCCTCTTAGAGACTATAGCATCTATCTACTCTATTCCCACAGAGCAGCACCCTTCAGTCATTCAGATCTCATGGCCAATCCCAGGGGTGGATCCTGAATGGTCTAAGCCAATCAGTGTTATCCCATTTCCTCTGCCACCATGATTGGTTGAGAGATAGAGGCATGTCCTGAGATGATCCAATCAGAGTGAGCTCAGAAATGTTGTTCAGTGGTTCTGGGGAAAGATTAATTTTTTTTTTTTCCCCAGGATATGAACAAACAAGCGTGTGGTCTAAGAGCTACAGGCAGCCAGACCACCACACTGAAAGGTTCTCTACACTTCTTGGAGCATGTGTATTCTATGTGGTGTCTCCTGGCACTGAACAATTCAGAAGCCCTGCTAGCGGCCCTCTTACTACTATGAAGGGAGTCGACCTGAGAGCACAGCCAGTGCAGAAGAGCAAAGTCCAGATAATCACAAAGAAATGAAGCTGGAACCCTCATCAAAGTGTGCCTGAGTCCTATCTTACCTAGCTGCTTTCTGGTCTGTGAACCACTCAACTGCATCTATCAATTTTCCAACTTGAACTGGGTTTTCTGGCCCTTGCAGTTCAAGCCAATAAACAAAGAGTGATGAAATCAAGATTCTCAGAATGGAACTATAGTAAAATCCTATTAGTACACAGATTGGTTATGCAGCAGGTAAATCAAAGACCCAGAGATGAGAGAGGACTTCTGAGCCTAACAGATGTGGGCTGAACTCTGGCCCTGGAATTCTAGTATCCAAGCCTGGGACCTCAGGCAACTCCTTAAACTCTGAGCCACAGTTTCTTTCTTGGACAAATATAATTACCGAGATTAAATAAGAAAAAAATTTACACATGGCTATAAATAGGGAGAAACGATTGAAAAAATATATACCAAAATATTAATATCAATGAGCCCCAGGTGGTAAGATTATGGGAGGACTTTTTTTTCTCCTTTTCATGCATTTTTAAATTTTCTATAGTGAACATAAATTGGTTGCCTAATAAAAAACAAAATGAAAATAAAAGTGGGGTGATGTCAGTCAAAGCACCTGCCCCAGGACCTATGACATAAATTAGGGACCCAGCAAATGTTCCATCTCTAGGAAACAGCTTTTACATGTCCCCTATGTGTCCTATTTCTTGTTAAATATTACAGCTAATTTAATGTCATCCTTACATGACTTGATTTCAAGGCTTTCTTTTATCCCTCTTCTCTGCAAAGGCTCCATCTGTTAAAACTCCACACTGGGTATTGTATAACCAGTTCATTCATCTGTTCATTCATTCATCGAGGAAACACTGATTAAAAACCTACTATATTGGACATCCTGGCCTTTGCCTACCCCCACTTCCATACACAAACAGTTCCCAGATTTTCTTGGGGAATATCAACGTCCCTCATCCTTAATCCTTGAGCGCTGGGAGCTGCAGACAGACCCTAACCCAGCTTCTTCGGGGGGGTGGGCATTTGACCCAGGATGGCCAATCACAGCATTGCCTTCGCCCGGCCACAGGGATTGGCTCAGGGATGCGCCTGTTACCCGGAGAACACCAATCAGAGACACTGGGACTCAATTCTGAAACTTTTGTTGACCTGTTGTACAAGTGGCCTTTTTTTCCTGCTAGAACTGCTGACAGCTATCTTGCCCACAATCCAAAAGGAAACAGTAGAGCAGTACTGAGAGATAGGGAAAAACGAGGTACGCCTTAGCAACACCATTTAAGCCCCTACGCCTTAAGTTCTACCCCTGGACTTCTCGGTTCCATAAATCAGCAAATCCTCTTGCTGCAAAAGCCAGTCTGAGTTGGGGTTCTGTTTCGAGGTAACAAGAATCCTGACTAATGAAATGTGAAGTGCTGTAACAGATGCTGCGTGTCGGCTACGCACAGATGAAGCTAGATGATCCATGCCATTTTTCCTGGCACTCAATGTGATGTGGCGATAGCTACAAACAACTACAATCATTTAGAGCCAATAGGATATTTGCTTTAATTAAATACTACACAAAGCAGTAGGAGCAAAGGAAGGGGATGTCGGGAAAGGGCTCACACGAGAAATAGCATTTAAACTTACTCTGTATCTGCATTCAGGCAAGGAAGATAGAATTTCTGTTTGGGGGAGTCAAGATAACACTGTGGATACACACTCATCTCACAGTAAACTAAAACCACTACATCCCACATTGCACCTCGGGCAGTGATACTTAAAGTGCTTAAGGGCATGTTCTGAATAAGCCCACAAAAAAGCATCCAGAGAGACAGCAAAGCACCAAGGTCAAACAGCCCTCACTTGCAAGAATTTCATCCCAAAGCTACAGATGATGTTATGCTCTTAAATCACACTCAGGTCAGTTTTCGTGATTTTGATTCTCTAAACTTAACTTTTCACTCCCATTTTCTTGCCTATTCGATTACTGTTGGTCAAATCACAACATCACAACAGCCTTTTCAAGATGAATAACCTATTTACTGAATTTATTACCAAAGGATAAAAAGGGAGAGAAAACCTTTGGTTCCATTAAACATTTCGAGATGGGTTAGATTGCTGAACACAACAATAACAACACCAGAAGCAACTCTGGGGACGTCTACTTTACTAAGAAAGGCCCTGAAGGTCGGTGTTTTCATGCGAACAGAGCTAATGTCTCCTAGACCTTTGATGATGCATACTCAACGGGAGAGCTGTGGAGATAAAATAAGTTGGAAAAGGAGGACACCGCAGGACAAATTCTCCTTGCCTTTGCTGTTTCTGAACATATCAGCCATTGATGTGGTCTGGAAACACAGCTCCAACTTTCCAGAGCAAAGACTCTTAGAGTCCAAAAAATTAATACTGACAGAACACTTCCATGTGTCTCAAGAGAGGTGCCAGGGATGGGTGGCAGGAGGGAAAAAGGCTTGGGATGCCTTCCCAATAATTTTGATTTTTAAAAAGCAGCTGGGTGACCCCTGTTTCTAAAACACTTTTAAGACTGCTGTTGCATTCCAATTCCTCGACTTGCATGCCATGTGACTTTGCACAGAGACCTTACCTTCCCTCTTCCCGGAAATGGGGTTATTGTTTCTCATACATTGACTGGGCAACTACAAGGGTCCCGGCAGGGCCAAGCAATGGAGAGACCTACGGGTATGAGTGTGAGGGCTAGGCCAGACCACGCCAGAAGTGCCTGGTGCTTGGCATGTGCCCAACAGATGCTGGAGATTAGCAACCCCATGGAAACCTGTCAATCTCCTCTAAAAATAAGAGGGGCTTTGATGTTCAAAATTCCCCAAATGAAGATTTTGTTAACAAGTTTGTTTTTAACAGAAAAAAAAAAATACTACGTACTTATGTTTAAAAATTCAAAAGAATATAAAGGATATACATACAGTAAGATATCTTCCATCCTCCCTAGACCCACAATCTCCTTTTCCCCCAAGAGGTAAACAGTATCCCCCACAACAACCTTCTGTCTTGGTGTCTTCCCAGCAACAATCTGTGCATAATCGAGCACGTATATGATTGTGGGTGGGTGTGTATAAGCGCTCATACCTCCCTTTACTTTTTTTACACTTATGAGTACACCACATACTCTTTTACGCATTTGGTCTTTTTTTAAACTTAAGAATGTAACCTTTTTAGCATATATGACCAAATACTTTAAACAGTGGCCCAGTATTCTACTGTAAAAATATACCATAATTCATTCAATCAATACCCAATTGCCATACATTTCCAGTGTTTCCAGGGCCTTGCTATAACAAACAATGCTGCAGTGAACATACTTTACATAGATCTGCATACATGTGTAACTACAGGAAAGATGGGACTTATAAGATAAAATCCTTAAAGTGGAATTGCAGGATCAAAGGGTACGTGCACTTGAGATGTTGGTAGGTAGTGCCGAATTGCCCTTCCAAGACGTACTCATTTTCATTGTCACCAATAATATAATAAGTATGTCAGTTTCTCCACCTACACTCACAAAATGTTTTGTTTTGTTTTTTAACATAAGGGAAGAAAGTGGGGGCAGAGCTCCACTCTTGTCCCACTGTCCTTTCCTGCCCCTGCGACATCATGAACATGACATTTCTTCTTGCTGAAAATTCCACGCCTGGATGCACCACCCAGAGATCAGAGTTTAAAACAGAATGAATGTCAGGGCCACAGTTGTCGGAGCCAGCTCATACCAGCTCGCAAGGGCTGACTGTACACATCGCTTCCAGTTCTACGTTCAGTGACAATCATGTTGGCAGCTTGAAACTGGTCACGGCGGAAGTATTTATACCAGAGAAACCAGCAGGTGCTACAAGTCAGGGCTTCTTCTTTTTTACTCCCCCAGAAAGACCTTTGTCAAACATATCAGTACATCAATGCATACTACAGTGGAAACTGAGGCTCTACCACCCTTCTTTGAAATTTCCACCCTCAATATGGTCACAAATTCTTGAAACCTAGGACTGGAGAAGATCTGAAGGGGCATCTAATCATCATATCTTTTAATACTGCCTCTCCCCTCGTCCCCCTTTAGACCTAAGCGGTACCCGCTCATTCTCTCCTCTATGCCTCGTTATCATTCTTGCATATACTCATCTCTTTACCACTTAGTGCTTATTCTTGGTTATTTTCCATAGTGTAGTAATTGTAAACACAGACTCTAGGCTACACTAGATAGCCTGGGATCAAATCCCAGCTCTGTCACTTACCAGCTATGTGACCTTGGGTAAGTGGCTTAAACTACTGTGATTTAGTTTCCTCATCTGTAAAATATGGATGATAACGATAACGCCTTCCTTATAATTTTGTTCTCAGGATTAAATGCAAGTACACAGAACAGTGTCTGGCACACACTAAGAATTTAATAAATGTAAACTATTGTTATTATCTTCTAGTTCACTAATTGTTTCTTTAGCTATGTCTAATCTGTCGGTTAACCTTTTTGTTGGACTTTAATTTCAATGACGATTTTTCATAACAATTTGACTGCTTTTCAAATGAACGTATTCTTTTTTTCATTTTCCTTTACATTTTTGATATTGTCTTTAGTCTTTAACCATTCAAAATATACTGTTTTATAGTTTCTTTTAGCTGGTTCTATTACTTTCGACTCAAAGCAGTTCATATCATGGAGAGTTCGTATTATTTAATTGTGAACTCATCTTCAGAGGAGATAGTTCTTCCTGTGGGTGTCCTGCTAAGTCTGGGTTGTAGAAATATCACTATGGAGTGATTTTGTGGGATTTCCATGCTATTAGGCCAGTTTTTATTTTAATTTCTCAGCTCGAGAGGGTCTTATATCTCATAGACAATAACAATATAGATTCCGCAACCACATATGGTACAGCCCCAGGTTTTTAATTTCTTGCTGATGGCTTTTTCCCACTAAGGCAAGCTTCCTCTTTGTTTCTCCAGACAGCAGAGTTTTTCTAGCCTCTTTTCATGAGGAAGTGTAATATTTAAGGCTCTCAGGTGCTCAGTTCCACCTGGGGCCCAGGTATTACTTCTAGACCCACTGTGGCATTAAAACGTCAGCACCCCAGACTCTACCGCCTATTCCTGGGTACAAAAGCCCCATGGGCTGCCATGGCTTCAGCTTACTTAACCATTTGGCTTAGATTTCTCTCTTCATTTTTGGCACTCACAGACTTCCCTTTCCGATGAGCTCCCCAGGATATAATTCTTATATTTCAGTCAACTCTGTGTTCATATAAGGAAGGACCCATGCAAATCAGCAAAGTCTGCCACGTTACCACAGCGTTCTTGGTCACCAAATCTAAGACAACCACTTACCCATGTTTGTGTTCTGTCCACATTACAACCGTGTCTTCCTCAAGGGTTAGCTTCTAAAGTCAGCATGTAATATGAGACTTGAAAGGAGTCAAAATTCTCCTTGAACATCCCAGAGTAAAGTCCCACAATGGAGACGGACAAACCACCTCCCATTAAGTCCAACACAGCCCGTTTTTCTTCAGCTTCAGATTTGGTTTCTTAGGTTGAACACCAGAAGAAATAACTGGCTTGCATTTGGGGGCCTCGTTGTATGATAATCAAAATCTATAAATATGAGAAACACACTCAGTGGCACAAGATGCTCACACTCTCAAAAGCCATAGCAACGAAGACTGACAGAAGGGACAGCAGATCTGTCTCTCTCTTTCACACTCAGTCCAAGAGAGATGCCAGTTGGATGGAATGACAGGATCACCCACGCTCCTGGAAGTGTTATTTTTATCTCTACTTTGTTCTGTTTTTGTTGAGCAAGTGTATTTGTATCTGGGTGAGTTGGAAGTAGGACTCTTTGGTACGATAGAGATGTGATTTCCATACACCAGAACAGTGATTAGCTCCGGGGCAGGACTAACCACAAAGGGGCATGAGAGAACTTGCTAGAGTGATAGAAATATATGCTCAGATCTGGGTAAGACCTACTGAAAATTCATCAAGCTGTATGATTGTGATTTGTGCCCATTACAGTATGTAAGTTACACCTCAATTAAAATAAAAGTTGGAAGCATGCATGAAAGACTGCTGGGTAACATTCTGCCGGCTGATCTCCATTCTACGGCTACAGCTCTCTACACCCAATCAGTCAAATGGAAGGTTTTGTGGAGACCAGGAAGTCTACAGAAAGAAGAGGCAGAAAAGGGAAGTGCCCTGTTGGGGGTAGAGGACACCCAGGCTCATAGAGTTGGTTTTCCATCAGGGGCCTTACAAGAGTGACACACTTAACAGTAGTTAAGATCACTGGCTCTCAAGCCAGACTGCTTGGATGTGAATGGTGCCTCTACCCCTGCAAAGGAACTATTTGTGCCCCTCGAAATTCATATGTTCAAACGTAACCCCCAACAAGACGGCATTTGGAGGAGGGATATTTGAGAAGTGATTGGGTCATGACGGTGGAGCCATTATGAATGAAATTAGTGCCCTTATAAAATTAGTGCCCTCGCCCCTTCTCCCACGTGAGGTTATAGCAGAAAGATGAACGAGCCTTCACCAGACACCAAATCTGCTGGCACCTTGATCCCTGGACTTGTCAGCCTCTAGGACAGTGAGAATTAAACTTCTGTTGTTTATATGGCCCCTCGTCTATGGTGTTTTGTTACAGCGGCCTAAATGGACCAAGACTACCACTTATAGTGCAGTGAACTTGGGCAAGCTCTCATCTTTGAACCTCAACTTTCCAGGGCTGTCGTAAAGTTCAAACAAGATAATTCAGACAAAGCTCTTAGTATTCAACAGCATCCAATAAACGTTAGCTATTAGTAGCAGTAGCACTGATAACAGAATGGCAGTGTTGTCTTCTCTCCAAAGTTATAGTTCTTATCTAATATTCGATTCTCGATAAATATTCTTGGAGTGAAGGAAAGAATGCATATGGATTCTAATTCCAGCAGAGCAGAGGCTTCTTATTTCTATTGAACTGAAATCTATGTCTTGGCCTAATATTACCATCCACTTAAAGTTTTCTTCACGTTGAAGTGGTTAAGAGCACAGGGGCTGAAGCCAGACAGCCAAGGTCAAATTAGGCTCTGTTACTTACCAACTCGGTAGCTTTGAAAGAATTACTCAAACTCCAGGTCTTAGTTTCTTCTCCTGTAAAAGAGAGTGATAACAAGGATTGAGCGAGAAACAACAGATCTCAGCACACAATAACCCCCGGTAAACACACCCTAGCTGCCATTATTTTTTTCCCATACCAAAGACGCGGTCTGGGAATACCATCTCCAAATTCCATTTCTTCAGACCACTAGCGTTCACAGAGCATGTTCCACAAGCATTTTTCTCATTGAATGTTCAAAACAGTATTAGGTATTACAAATAAAGAAATGGAGATTCAGAGAAGTCCAGTAACTTAACTAAAGCTTGCACAGTAAGGAAAGAGCAAAGTCCCAAACCAACGTCTATGACTAAGGGACAGTTTGGCTGGACTGTGTTGTCCCAGGAACAGAGGGTACATCCAGACTGTCCTTTCAGATTGGGAATTCTATGACAAAGGGTGCTGGGTTACAGCAGTGAGTCTTGGTCCCAGCAAAATGCTCAGCTCAACTTGAGTTTGATCTGGTGTTAGTCATTCTACCTCTGAATCACTTCCCGTTTTAGGTTTCTACACTGTAGAGAAAGGAAAACAAACATGTACATTACACCACCCTTGTCACCCTCAATCTTAGAGATTTGGACAAAAACTTATGAATCAAAGGGAGTTTTCATAAAAACATAGTTAGACAACATCCCATTTGAGCACATTCACCAGCATTTAGCGTAAAGATGGGGGCGAAGTCAGCGGTGTCTAGACGCTCTTATTATTGTGTCAAAGGGAAACAATGCCTTTTTCTGGCCTTTATTTTGATTAAATCTTCAGTTGCACGAGTGTTTTCTCTTTGCTTTTCATCGGGTGCTGAAACTACCGGAAGCCACTTAACCTGCCTCATTTTATTCACAAAAGGTTCGGAGGCCATGTCTGTCGGATGGTCCTGAGAGAAAGAACGCTATCAGCTGATCACGGCCCCCACTTCGGCTGCTTCTGCCAGCAATCCTTTTGTTCGCCAGCACAGGTTTTATTTTTGTTGTTTTTGTTGCATGTGGTTTAAAATCCCCTTTTAAATAATCATCACAGAACTGCTCTGGTGGCAAAGAAAGAGGGGATTTAAGAGCCATCAAAGCATACTCACAAGCTGAGTCCTCAAATGTGGCCAACGCACCCCACACCCTGCATGGGTGTGTGGACACACAACATGCACACACATGTACACGCACATGCAGATGCCCCCCTACAAAATGATTATAGTTCTTGCGACTCCTCCCGTTATGTCTTCCAGTTACATAAAGGTTTTTTTTTTATTTCTGATTCTTTGACCACATTTACAAAAAAGAAAATGGGGACACGTTGTTCCCTTGGGAAAAATTTTAGGGCCTTGGGCAAAAGTCCTAGAAATTAGAAAAGGTGCACCAACTCACTCTCACGAAACCCTTTCTCTGTTTTAAAAACATGAAGAGTAAGTTGGTCATCACATCCTTTAGGGGTAAACCCAGGACACAGAGTAACAATCCTTTGGGAAAGTGGTCATCACAAAATAAGAGGGACTTATTTTCTCTTGCACGACGTGGGCAGTGAGAACCTGGACTACGGATCTCAAAGCCAGTTCTGATCTTGTCTTCTCTTTAGACTCACTATGAGCTCCAGGCCCTGAGCAGTCCCTCAGAGCTGTGTGACAGTGGTGAGTCGCTGAACCTCTCAGCTCCTGCAGCCTCTGCTGTCAAGTGAGGATACTCATTCATTCAAGAACTATCTACGGAGCATCTATGATGTGCTAAGCATACAACCACAGAGATAATTCCAGGAATTAAACTGTTCCAGCCACCCAGGAGCTCATGGATTAGTGGGGCAATTACAGGCAAACAAGTAATTACAATAGAGAATGAAAATATGATACAACAGGGATGAGTCCAGGTGCTGGGCAGTCACAGAAAAGGGTATTTAATTACTCAGCAGGGGATGGAAAGTGATAGGTAGAGAAAAAGCTTCCCCAAGGAGGCGATACCTAAGCTGAGAACAAAAAGACAAGTTAGAATCTGCCCGCCCCCGCCGAGGCAGGAGGCGATCGGAGCAGAACTGACAGCACGTGCAGAGGCCCGCGGGCTACGCCGCTGGTTCAGGTGGTCAAGCACGAGAGGTGGGAAGACAGATGTAGGATATGTCGACCCAGATACGCAAGCAGGTGAGCTTGTCAGGGTAACCTGCCTGGACTAGCTGGCCTCCGGACGTCCCTCCCAGCCCTAAGGGCTGATTCTGTGATCTTTTGAGAACCCAGATCCTCCTCTTGCCCTGACAGCTGTTTCACCAGCACTCCGAAGTCCCTGAGGTCACTCCAGGGCACAAAGGAAGTCCCAGCCATGCCACGTGGGCCTTCCTCCTTCCCCTTTCTTTTTCCTTTTGGGAGTGACTGGGCAGTGACTCAAGGAAGGTGCTGTCCTCTACTTGTCATTTATTTCTAGAAAATGCCCAGGGCTCACATATACAATCAGTCTTCTCACGGGACTGACCCCGCTCTCCCACCTAGCTCCTGACCTAGGTGAAGAAATGCTGGAACTATCTGTGTCCCTGTCTCCTCCAGGACACTTTAAGCTACCTGAGGGCTGACATTGTTTTGGTCATCCTGGTGCTTCCAGCACCTGGTACTGTGCCTGATGCATAGTAGGTCCTCAAAAATACATGCAGAACTGAATTGATTTCTTCTCTCTGCAAATGAACACCTGTCCAGAGCCCCACTAAACGGCGGCTCCGTCTGAGGCCAGGGCAGGAGACCCAGACACCCAGAGCCCTGCCAACTCTCCTCCCCAGAGCTCTGTAGATGACACCTGGGAGTCAGGGTCCCTGAAAACTGACACTCGCCTCATTATACCAGTGAAGAACCCCAGGTCCAAAAGAATGATGTGACTGGCCCAAGGTCTCTTAGCAAATGTGATACAATGTTTTTAAAAGGGCACAAAGTTCTTAAATGGAAGGCTATCCAGCCACCCTCCCAGGAACTCTGCTTATTTTAGGGGAAAACGCTGAACACTGGCAGGTCTAATGATCACCAATTACACCACATGCTCTGGACTCCGGGGATTTCCTAGGCAGGACCAAAAGTTCCCACTGATGGTAATCCATTTATGAAGATGTCCACACAGTTTTTTTAAGGACCGGTTATGTTTCTGATTAGGAATCATTTTCTTAGGTTAATTCTCTATTATGTGATCTTAAGACTCTAACAATTTTTCAAAGGAAAGCTGAGCTCCCCAAACCACTTAATTTCTTCATATTTTTTAACGTTTTGATATTAAACAACTTTACTATGACATCAAAGACGATTTTTAAAGAAGCCATTTCGACCTATAACCCCTCTACCCAAAGAATTCCTCATCATTCTGTGTCTTAAACTCTTTTATTCATAGATCTGTACTCTGTGCACATGTGTGTATTTCATCAAAAGGAATTGCCTCTAGTGTAGAAGTTCCTTAAAGTCTTTTTTCTTATAAAAAAAAAAAAAACACTCTTATAAGACACTGACATGTTTCTGATAAACATCATAGTCAAACCCAGGCGACAAATTCAGTGCACTTGGAAATTCTGGGTCTGAGACATTTAGGACAACATTTCTAACCCGCTCCATTTCATAATCCTTCCGGCACTTCCCACATCCCAGCTAACGGGAAGCTGACAAAGGAAAACAGGTGTTTTATTTATTCCGCCTGGCAGAGCAAACGCACCTCCTGAAGTCTGCAATAACTGCTTATTGCTGAGGAGTTTAAGCCAATATTTTTCTGCGAATGAAATAACATCTCAAATATCTAGCACGGTGGTTCTCACCCCGGCTCAAGCAGAATTTACGGAGAAGGAAGGAAAAGTTTTAAAAATACTGTGGCTGGGTCCCAACCCCGCACAGTTAAACAGCCTCTCTGAGGACCAAATTCTTGCACCACGGTTTTCCAGCACTCCCCAGGTAATTGTAATACACTGGGCTAGGATAACTCATTAGTCAAAGGAAGCCCACGGGAATCTGATCTAGAAAATGAAGAACTCATTGTAATTAAATACAATTGCAGGCGTAAAACTACCTAACAGTGCCGGCTACCCAGAAGACACTTAACATGTGTTAAACAAAAGATAGAATTCAAAGAATTACTCCTCCTCAGTGAATTGATCTTGTGATTTTATTGGCTTGTTTATCGTTGGCTGGTTTTTCTTAGCCATGATTGACGCTATTCCTCTTAATAAAATTATGAACTTATACCTATAATCCTGCTCAATTACAAGAGCTCTGTAATGTTTCCAACGATCCCTAATCACTTATTTAATAACATTTTCTCCCAGAACAGTGGCTAATATATACTAAGCACTCAATAAATGTTGGTTTTTATAATAATTATTCCATAATATTATGATCTATAGCTTATAAATTTTAAAAAACGTTCTTAATGAAGCGGCAGTACTTGCAATTCTCTGAGCAACTGAAAAATTTGCTTTTACCCTTAAGAATTCTCAGATATTTTAGAGGAAAGGAAGAGACTAACATGGTAGGGTGCTTAACATATCGGTAAACATTCAAAACAAATATTTTTAAGCTTTAATCCATCATCTCTTTCAACTAATAGCATTAATTATTATTGTGTATTAGCATAAGTGGTCTGTCTTTCTCAAAAAGTCCAATTCAGCATACTATTGATTTAAGAAACATAAGCTGAAGGTGGGGAGGAGGTGAAGGAGGCGGGAAAAGATTAATTGCACTGAAGAGCCCCAGTGTGCCAGGCTTAACACCATCTCAGCTACACCGTAAGCCCGTGAGCTAGTTCTCGCCTTTCCCTTCTGCAAACGGAAAAGCGGAGAGATGAGGACTAACAGATGAGCAAGACAAAGATGGTGTTTCTGAAATAACGAAGAACCCATTATCAAACACGTTCTCAGCGTAAGGATGTGTCGCCTTTTAAGATATACCACTCTTTACGTGAAAAAGTGACACGGGTAGAGGCACAGAATATTATTTCTGGGTATCTGGTCTAGTCTCTGATTTTATAAGTGGGAGAACCTGAGTCGTGGGAGAAAAGAACTTGCCTGGGGTCAGAGAGTCGGATCATAGCAGAATCAGGACCAGCTACCAAGATGCCTGACTCCTAACTACCCAGGTACGCTCATTTAGCTCCTCCTACTTCCAACCTGGTCAACTGCATCCCAGGTGTCTGTTCTCAGTTCAGGTGTACCCCCTTCCACGGAGCTGACAGTCTAGGTCGGAGGCCCGGCTGGGTGTATCCTACTGAATGTATTCCTTTCTCAGAGCACTCCCTCCCACTTGACCTGAATGACACCGTCGCTTATTCAACTAGCTTCTCCCCTGACCTTCGAGGAACTCTTTATTAAACTGTGTCCTGGACCTGAGCACAGTAGTGACATCTACATGGAAACTGTATAGTGAACAGAAGGACCAACTTGCCCCAGGCTGCAGGGAATGTCCCAGCTTTAGCAAAGCCAAGTCCAGGACAACCTGGGACAGCCGGTCACTCTAGTTGTGGACATGAGCAGGGTAGCACACCTTGCTCACAGTCCCCTCTCTCTAACCATCCTCAGCCATACAGGCCTAGCCCCAGAGTCCTGTCTGTGCCATGTGGTCATTCTGGCTCAGTGCTGTCACATAGGACTTGCTACAGTGACAGAGATGTTCTATACCTGCTTTGTCCAATATGGCAGCACCAGTGGTACGTGGCTACTGAGCCCCTTGGCTCTGGCTAGTGTAACTGAGTTAATTTAATTTGATTTAATTTTAATTAATTTAAATTTGAATAGCCCCATGTGGCTAGTGGCTACCGTACTGGACAGCTCAGCTCTGGCTTTACGTATGTGGACCTAGGTATGTGAACTTTGGAGTCAGACACTCCTTGGTCCAAATCGTGACCCGGTCACTTGCTAATGTGTCACAACTTCTTGGGGAAGCTTGCTTCTGCATCTGGAATCCTTACGAATTTACTATATTTGGTAAGTGGCTGGTCCATAGTAGAACTTCAAGAAATAAGATTTCTTTAGAAGCAGCTAAACCAAATCTATGTAAAAATGCCGAGAAAAATCTGATTCTGAACCAAAAAAAGCGCACAAGTGGGCATCGTTTTGACCAGATCTCCAATCTCTGCCAGCTTTGCATTTTGATTCTTACGTTTTGCTCTGGCTGTCCTGCAGGGCTCGCCAAGCCTGGATTTCTGTCCCAGGCCTGCGGCTAGCTGTCACTGAGTTCCATCATAAGATGCCACGGAAGGTGGGGCAGGCAGGGGTGTAACTGGGTAACTGGGAGCTACCGAGTCAGGTCACGTGAGCAGGGAGGAGGTGGAAGCTTGGGGTCCCTACTTCACTCACATGCGTTCGGTACAGGCTAGGGGCCCCCAGGGGCGACGCGGGACGCACTGGGCACCCCCGGGGAGCCCGCTCTGCGCAGCGTGGGGGCCCGCGCGTCTGCCAAGGCCGCCGCCGCCGCCTCCCCCTCCTGCGGGCGGTCGGGGCGCCCGCAGAGGCGAGCAGTGGCTGCGCAGCCCCCTGCGGCACTTCCTCTCGGCAGAAATGGGCGGTGGGTCCCAGGAGAAGCCAGCTGCGGATCAGAATCACCTGGGGAGCTTTTAAAAAACAGTCTGCCCCAGAACTGGGAATCTGTTCGCAGAAAGCTCCCAGGTGACTGTGCCGCGCAGCTGGGGACCCGGTATTTTCCCTCAGAACGCTCGGGAAGGTGATGCTGATGAGCAGCCAAGGGGCGGGGTCGGGGGAGGGGACCGACGGCAGGGCAGAGTCAGGCGCTATGAGGGTCCCCTTGTTAACGGCTACCCTCCCCTTGGCTGCAGAGACAAGTCAGGTGGCTGCAGGGCCCTGAAGCCAGAGCTGGGACACTGGCTGCTCCCCTCCCTCCCACCCCAGCGGGCAGAGTGCCCTGTGGTTCACAGGGCATTCTGGTCCAATGTGCCCTGTGCAGCCTTGCCCAGCTGGCCCCTGAGAACCCAAGGGCAGAAGCCCAAACACATGCACCTCTCTCCTGGTGTCCCAGGGCTGGTGTCGGCACCAAGGAAGCCCACAAGAAACGCTATTATTGTGGTTGTTATTCTCATTTCACTGAAAAGGAAACCAGCTCCTAGAGATGGTATGACTCAGACAAGGTCCCATGATGCTTCGGGCAGGGCTGGGACAGGAACTCTGGGCTCCTGGGTTCATTCTCTTGCCCACACCCCAGGTTGCTGCCCATCTCTGCCCTTCCCCCCACCATACACACATTTTTCTCTCTTATAGCCAACATGTGGGCTCTGTCCGTCAGGATAAAAATCTCAGAACTCTAAGGGCTCTTATTTATGGGGCCCCACCTATACTCCAAAACAGTCTGTGGGGTCTTCTAAAAACACTTTTGGGCACTAAATGGGCTGCGAGGCGGGGGGGGGGGGGATGGGGGGTTGCACGCCTGGAGCCTGACACACACGGATTGCCACTAAACAGCTAGGTGATCTTGGATATGTTTCACAACCTCTCTGGGCTCAACTTTCTCAGCTGTAAAATGGGAGTGATCACATTTACCACTAAACATGGTGAAGATTATTGAGATCAGGCGAAGGTATCAATCAGATGGTACCGTGGCCAGCCAGCAGGAAGTCCTAACGGGTGGTCGGTAGTACTCAAGTGGGAGGCGTCATCTTTCTCATCACCTGTTCCACCCTCCAGATCCTAGCCCGCAAAACCTCCAAAGTGGGCACCCTCTTATCTAATTCGCCCCCTTCTCTCCCCACAGGCTGGCCTGGGCCAGCTGACCCACCCCACTGCCCCTCACCTGGCCTCTCCTCTTGGGTGCCTGGACCACCCTGGAGGACCAGGTGACCGATGATGTGGCCAGAAGCACCATATGTTGTCCCCCTCACTCGACCCCCGGGCCCCCTAGAAACAATAAACAAGAAGTAACTCTTTCTATTCCTTATTCCAGACTTCCTGACTTAAAACCAAATATATGCACACCCTCCAAGGCCTATAAACCTGAATTGCTCACAGAAAAAAAAAAAAAGCCTGGTGAGAGCAGCGGCAGAAGCGTGCCCAGGCAGAACCTCAGACCTCAGAGGAGCCTCGGAGGGCCGCGCAGCCCCAGCCGCGAGCGTGGGGCAGCGGGGCACAGCGCCGCGGCCGGAGCGGTCTCCCTGCTTTTCTCCATCGACCTCCACAAAAATCAGTGGCACATTCAGTCTGCGAAAGGCCCCCTGAAAATCGCTGAGGGTGTGGGACGGATGGAAGCGGGGAGCAGAGCGGTCTCCGCCAGCCCCACCCTGAAAGCTTTCAAAGCGGCAGGAAGCCTTACAGCTGCTTCGCACCAGCCGGGCTGCACCAGTTGTTAAAAAAGACTGACACACTTCTCAGGGGCTGGGAAAGAGCGGCTGTGCAGAGCCCTCTCCCCAAGTGGCCCTCCGAAAGCACTGTCAGGCCTCCCCCAGGATCCGGCGAGGAGAGAGTTAACGTTAAAGGCCCTGTGGGGGCTTTCAGAAAGTACTCTGAGGGGTGCCCCATGGAAAACATTCTGACCCCCCACCCCACGGGCACGGGTAGGGGGCACGAAGAATGCAAACGACATCCTGAGGGACTCAGAAGAGGGACGAGGCCTTAATAAACGTTTGCTGAAGGAGAGAAAGGGAGGCGAGGGAGAGACTGATTCCGTGGCAGTGGCACCAAGGACAGGCCACGGAACCACGCACACCTGCCCCCTGGGCCACTTACTTCATCCAAGTTCAGGTCACCCCTGCGACGGGAGCCTCCCTCACGAGGCAAAAGGGACTCAGCGCTGAGCCGCCAGTGACGCACGGGTAAGGACGGCGCCCACCCCGCCTCCATGCCCCTTCCAGTAATGGCGCTCGGTTTTCCTACAGGGTCCCCCTCAGCCCTCCCCTCCGTGTGCTTCAGGGCCCAGCATGTAGCAGAGGGCTGTCAGGGTGGAATCTTCCAGAACCAGTAGTTGGTTCCAGAACGGGCATGAGACCCTACCTGTCCATAAGCATCCTCTTGAGGTTCAAGAAATGAGAATGTGACCCTGACTGGCCAATAACGGCCTTTTCTAGCATTTGGGCTGAAGCCTCCGGAAAAGGGGTACCTTTTTTTCTCTCCACGGAGTTGAACTTGAGGGGATGTAAGCCCGGATGCAAGCCGCTGGCAGGCTCCCGCCATCTCCAAGGGAGAGACGGTCTGAGAAACAGGGAGGGAGGAAAGCAAGGCCAAGAGACACAAGACGAACCTGGCCGGCACAGTTTGGGCCCCTGCATCGGCCACGTCTGACTGTTTAGTGACTTAACAGTAAATATTTTTTTTAACCTAAGCCCACTCGAATTTGGTTTCTGTCCCTTGCCACCCAGAGCACTGACTGACACCATCCTCATTGGTTAATGAGAAGCTGCTGGTTGTTACCAGACCCCGCTTCCTGCTCTGGCTGCCACTGCATCTGACTTGGTGGCTTTGATGGCATCTGGGTGGCTGGCTCCAGGCACCAAACCCTCTGCTTTGTGCACACAGAGCACCTGTGGACGCCGAGACTCTGGTCCCTCATCCTCCATCTTCCATGCTGCCGCTGGCTACCTTCTGTCACACGCAAACCCTTTAACATCTCCGCATTGTCTACAGATCATGATATGAGCTCCTTTAACACTGCTTATAAGGCCACCATCACCTGGCCCCTCGGACCTGTGTCCCCTCCTCCACAGGAACCCTCAAGTTCAATCACACAAACGGAGATCTCTCCCAGCTCCAGGCATTCACACGCTCACTCCACTTGCTGGGAACAGTTCCCAAACAGTAGGTGCTTTTACAGTCCCAGTGGACACCATAAATTCTTTCAGGACAAGGGTGACCCCTCAGGTTCTGTAACCCACACCCCACTCACTGAGATCAAAGCCCCCACTCCTCACAAAGGTGAAGTAACTTGTTGAAAGTACCTCATAAACACAGCCCTTCCAAGAAGCTTCTAACACTCACCTAAGACATAAAGAGGCTGAGTTAAGCCTTTGTGATGTAAATTAAAGCTTTTCCTGTTTTCATTGAAAAATGGCCACCTGCATAAATTTCATCCAAAACCACAGGAAAAAGTCTATGAAGAAAACTTCTCTTGACACAGAACATAGACTGACAGCGTTTATAATTATAATGTGCAGAGAGCTCATTTCCAGATAGATTTTAGAGCTCTGATGCCACCCTTCCATTTTTCAGAAGTGGAAACTGATATTCTGAGAAGTGAAATGACACCCCAGGGTCACACACAGGAGGCAGGGGAGCCAGGACAAACACGGGGTTTTCTGCTTTTTTTCTCCCTAACATTCATAAATACATTTGCCTGTATTTTAATGCATTTGATTACAACACTAATAAACACTCACTGAAAATAAGCCACAGAGCCATTTTGTACGTATTTTCTGCTCTTTGCACTACTTCTCACTGGGTACCTGAAAAATGGGGTCTCTGTGTTTCCTGGCAGAGCGACAGGAGCCTTCCAGGCCTCAGACCTGTGGTTTCTCACCCTCTCGACGGCCCATAACCAAGGCCAGCGCTGGCAACGCAGACAGTAACAGCTGCTGGTTGTGCAGTGAGGGAGAGACCCTGCTTCCTAGCGCGGACCTAGGAGTCGGCAGCGGTTCTTGTAAAAATGTCTGTCCTCCCCTGGACCCAGCAAGTTGTCATGAAGACATTCCTTCATTGCTCAGTGTCGTGTTGTGTTGTTTACAACTCAATAACCTCTAAAGAAAAAGCATCTCGCTTCCGAATTTCTGGCTGTTCCTTTCACTCACAGTGTGGCTTTGGACACGACGCTTAGCCTCTCTGAGCCTCAGTTTCTTCATCCTCACACATCGCAGTAACACTGAACAGGGTTTGAGTCCCTCGGGCTCCACTTCAGGGCTTGGCCACTCCGCTGCCTCAGGTCACCAACTCGGATTTGCTGAGCCTTTCCCTTCCTGCCACCCATCACCTGCTCAACTTACAGCCATGATCCTCAGAGACTCCAGTCACCACCACCCTATCCACATTCCCTCGGGTGCAGGGTCAGGTCCTAGGTGGCTGCCTGCCTGGGGGCTGACCGCCCCTTGGTGAGATGCCCGCAAGGCCCTGTTGGCTGCCGGATCCTGCGCTACACCCTCGTCATCCAGGTGTGTTCTGGAAGCACCATGGTCAAAATCAAAGGCCTGAAAACCTCTGATGGTTGCTATAAAATTACTCAGCATTTTCTTCATGGGATCAAACGAAACTTGAGTCACTAAAATCTCTATGACCCCATCCCACACGTTGGGATAAGTAGAATAAGAAACATTTGCAAGATTCCTTTACCGATCTGTGTCCAAAATTAAGCTTGTGTCCCGCTGACTGTCATCACTGAGGAACAGAGAGCCATCTGCTGCCCACTGAGCCCAGACCGAAGGACCAGGCTTTCCATCTGAGTCTCATTCCCACCAATCACACCTCCCTTGGCAGGGTAAGGCCCCCCAACACACACTCGGGTCCAGGCAGACATCTCTCTACAGACTGAACTGTCTGTGTCTGCTCCCAGCCCCTGACCCCACCCAGTGAGGAGTCTAGACTTGCTCAAGACCAAAGGGGGCAAAAGCGGAACTCACAAGAAGAAGCTGACCCAGGGAGGCCATGTGCCAGCGACGCCTGTGACCCGTGCAAGTGTTTTAATGACCTGAACTTTCTGTCTCATTGTTTATATTAAAAGTACCAATATCGAGTGTCACCCAAAGCGAAACCCCAAATTTTGGCAAATGCTCAAAACAAACATGGCGGTAAGAGAATGCAGGATGGATCTGGAACCCAAACACATTATTTATTTATTGAGTCATGGAGCTTACACTGGGGGAGGAGGAGAGGGAAGGAGGCAGGGGAAGCCACTGGAACTTCAAAGTCCAGAAAAGTAAAAAGCTTTTCCTCTCTTCTTCACCTCTTGCCATAGCCAATTGCAAACAGTACCTTGAAAATGTTCTCCAAGTGTGCCCATACGAACACACGTGTGCCCATGTGTGCGTGAGCATGCGTACACTCGTGTGTGCTCAGTCCCTTTGGCTGCCCGCTGTCCTTAGAGAATTAAGAGCCAGTGCAGGGGAAACCCGCATAAACTGCTGGTGGATGAACGGCTTGGATCGGGGGAGAGTGGGAGACGTGCCTTTAGTCTTCACTGATGTGACTCCCCCGCCCCCAACTCCCCCCATGCCCCGTGGTCAATTCCCAGGAAAAAGGGAAGTTTCATGCCTGCACAGATCCAAGTCTCTCGGTGTTCTGGAATTTCCATCTCACTGATTATTTTAAGAGAAACCCAATTAAGTTATCCCCAGATGATCTCTGATTTGGGCAAGCACCTGAATCAATATGTAAGGAGCCACTCGGCGTCGCTCCCTCAGCAGGCCCCACGGCCAGACTGTCCTTATCAAGGCAACAGAAGAAAGCAGAAGCAACAGAAGAAACCAGGACTCATTCCTGCTCCAGCGGCGGGCCTGATGCCCTCCGTCCATTCAGGCGTCACTGCAGAGGGCCACCTCTCTGCCGGGCCCTCATCAGGTTGGGGCCCTTCCTGGCATAGGAAAACGGTTTTCTTCTCCATCACTTCTACTAGTCTGTGTTCTCCCTAGTGCCTAGCACAGCGGGGACACAAAGCAGGTTTTCAGCAAACATTTGCATGTAGCAATGTATGCACATACCGTACGTGCATGTTTTACATATATAGATAGGTTTTTATCTGTAGCATACAGTTGGTATTCGAGAAAGGCTTGTTTTCATATACTTGTACACACGTATAAAGCATGTTTTCTACATAGAACGTAGGTGTTCGGTAGATGATTGTTTCAACATATGTGAATATATGTGTATGTGCATGCATATTCATATATGTACATATATACGAAGGAAGGAACAACGCATGGATTAAAAGCAGAAAAGGCAGAGGAGCTGAAATGAAAACTCCAGGAGGGCAAACATTACGTATCTTGTTCTCCACAGCATCCCTAAGCCTAAGCGCAATGTCTGCCTGGCACTTAGTACGTGCTCAGCAAATACTGGCTGGATGCATGCATGGCCAGCCCTGTTTCATTCGATGAGCATTTACTGAGCGAGTACTTAGCAGGGGCCACACACTGCACCGGGCTCTGGGGAGCAGACATAATAAACAGATGGATGTGGTGTCTGCCCTTGGGATGGTGGGGGGAGACCTAAGAAACAGGAGGGCAAGCTGCACACACCCCATACAGACTGAGAGGAGGGCTCTGAAGGGAAGGAACAGGATATGAGATGGAGTAAAGGGTTGATCTATAAGACAGACTGAAATGGAGGAAGGTGGCGCCCGCCTTGCAAGGACCCAGGGCCACGGTATCAGGCAGAAAGAACAGCAAGCGCCAAGGGTAGAAAGAGCCCAGGTCTCCAGAAAACCGAAAGAGGCAGTGGCTGTAGTCAGGAGGAAGGGCAGAGAGGTGGCAGGGAGCTCAGAGAAAGGCAGGGCCTAGGCGCTCAGGACTTTGGGTTTTGTTCAGTTTTTAAATGACACCAGGAAGCCATTGAGGGGTTTAAGCTGAAGGACGGAGCAGTCTGATGTACGTTTTCAGAAGATTCAGCACAATATGAAGAATGAATTGGAGGGGGCGAAAAATGTCCCCCCAGAACCTTGCCTACTTGTCAAAGAGTGAACAACCTTACTGGTAGCCTCAAACAGCACTCAGAAAAGATAATGCATGACTCAGTCATCATTGATTCACTCTGCTTTTCACAGACATTTAATGAGCACCTAGTATGTACCAGGCCCTGTGACAAATGCTGGAGACACTGAGGTGAAGAAGACACAGGTGCTGTCCTCCAGGAGTATAAAATCTCTGCAAGATAAGCCAGCTTGACACAGACTGGCAGAATGTAACTCAGCCCAATTGTTTGGAAAGAAGGCAGAGCTTCGGATCAACAGTGTCCTTATTTCTTCCTTTCTTCCTTCCTTATCTGTTTATACCTTGCCTCCTTCCAAAAGAGATTTGAGATAACATGCAACACAAAAGAACAGGTGAAGATAACAAAGAGAAAAAGAAACCAACACTGGAAACAAAGCAAATAGACTGAACCTAACGGCTGCTTATATCTGCTGTGATTATGTATAAATTTGGCTCTGAGCTTCCTGGCAGGCAAGGCAGAAAGGAATCCAGCTCTTCCTGGCTGTCCTTGAATTCTAAAGATCAAAGACAGGGGCTATGCTGCTGGGCGAAGCTGGGGTGAGCAAGGAGGGGTGGCCTGGGAAAGGCCCCCTCTAGTTCATCTTGCTCAACATCTTCCCTTATAACTGTGTTCCTCGTCTAGTTCTACCTGTTACCAAGCTAGAAATTGGCATCTGTTGATGACTTTACCTCATCATCAACTTCACATACATTAGTCACAAGTCCTATCAATTCCATCCCCAAAACAGTTCTCAAATTCATTCTCTCCTTCCAGTGTCCAGCACCACTGCCTAAGTGCTGGCTATCCAGCCTCAGAAACCACCTAATAGTGTCCCTGCTTCTGGACTGGCTCTGTTATACAATGTCACCAGCGTGATTTTTCTAGAAATCGTGTATCTGGCTGCATCGCTCTCCTGCTTACAATCCTCTCATGAGTGGACCCAGTCTACCTCCTCCCACATGGTTGGGGCAGACCTAACCATGTCTCTCTCAGAGGCAGCCCCCTGGCTGGCCTAAGGCAAGCAAGCAGTCCCACTGGTCCTAAACTCTTTGTCACCGTGAGCAGTTCAAGGAAGCAAAACCCAGGCCTAAACCAATCAGCACACAGCATTCTTCCAGCCACAGGGACTGGCTCTCCAGGGTAGGCACATGACCTAAGGTGGTCTAATAAGAACTGGGGAAGAGAAGTAGATGTGAAGGCCGGAACTGCTGGAGCCATGTTATCACCATGAGGGAGGCAGGTCGAGTACAAAGCTCACACAGGAGGGCAGCGCTAAGAGAACGGAAGAGAAAGAGCCGGGGCCCCGATCAAACCCCACCCAAAGCCGGCCCTGCACCTTTCGGTTACACGTGTTCATTAATTCTCTTTCCTAGCTGTGCCGGCTTGAGTTGAGTTTACTGTGATCAGCTACCAGAAGTACATCTTATTGACCATAATCTCAACGTAAAATGCAAACTCCTTAGTGTGCGGTACAACAAGGCAAACTACAGCTCACAGGCCAAATCAGGCTCACCACCTGTTTTTGTCAATAAAGTTTTATTGGAATACAGCCACGCCCACTCATTTATGGATTGTCCTTGGCTGCTCGGGTGCTACCATGGAGGAGAAGTTGCGACAGACACCATATGGTCTGCAAAGCCTAAGAATTTACCATCTGGTTCTTTACGGAAAATGTTTACTGACTCCTGACATACAGGTCGTCCAGATTTTGGCTCCTGCCTTCCCTTCCAGACTGATCGTCCACCACCCTCTGCCTCCCCGCCCACTGCAATGACTGTCACCTCCCTGGTTTGGTTCTGCCGGACCCTCATTCGGCCTGGCTAACTCCTTGCATCCTACAACCATGGCTAAGGTGTCACCTCGGCTGTGTCAGTCTCCTGTCTGGATTAGAAGTCTCTTGTGCAAACGCAGCACGTTTCCCTGTGTTATTCCCCATCACACTGGGCAGAATCATCCAGCTGTGTGCCTGTCTCCACTTTGGACAGTAAACCCCTGACCGGCCGGGATTACGGTTTCTTTATCTCTGTATCCCCATGCTTAGCACAATGCCTGACACACAGTCGGTGGCCTAATGTTCACTGACCTGAACTGCAGCAGACCAGGTCTTCAAGGAATGAGATCAGGCTGTGTCTACATCGCAAAAAGAGGCGGGGGACAGGGGAGCTCCCAAAGCAAGCTCACCAGCCTGCTGTGCAGCCAAGGTCCATATTAGGGACGGGAGCCTCACTACGGCCTGGGTGGCACGTGTCAGGCAGGTTTACTGATTACAGACAATAGAAGTCAGCTATGACTATTTTGTGGAAATTATCTGATGAGAAATTGATGGGGAGCTCCGAGAATCCACAGACAGGCTAGAGATAAAAACAAACAAGGGAGATTGGGCAGAAGGGAGATGTGGCCAAGGCCACACCACAGGACACCTGCTTAGGACATTCGCCATCTCCATGGGACTCCCGACTCTGAAACACCTCTGACCTCCCCTGCATGGCTGTGGCTCTCGGCCCAGAGTCGAAGCCGCGTGGCCATGTCGCGGCCATGCGCCAGTGCCCGAGCTGCCGGAGGCAGGAAGAAAGATGTCCCGTCCGTGTTTGTCTCCTTATTCGGAGGCAGAGCTCTGCTCTACTCACTAGGGGTTCCCCCAAACAAGAAGGTGGGCAGGATGCCGAGCACCTCAAAACACACAGTGCCCATGAGACACGCCAAGACACCAAGCTGTGGAATGTAGTAACTGTAGATCTACGAGCCCTGTCTCACCATACCTGGCCCCCCAGCGAGGACTCAGAGGAGCCCAGGGTGGTGGAAATGAGGGGGACACCTCTGTGTGTCCACACAGCCCCAGAGCCAAGTGTGAACAAAGGAAGTTTCTTTCTTTATCGCTCACCACAGAGAGCAAGTGTCAGCAGCATCTGCTATTGCAAAACATCTAAAGTGGCAGCAAAAGGTCATTTCCAGAAACATCCCTCTCCCCCATCCCATAAAGACATCAGGCTTCAGCTGCGTGCGGGATAACTTAATTGACATTATCTGAAGTTCACTCATTCATTCGTTCATTCATTCCGCAAACTGTCCCAACTCCCAGATGTGTCAGGTCCTGTGCTGGGCATTGGGGTACAAAGATGAATATGTCATCATCCCTGAATTCTAGAAGCTCAGTTGGCTGGAGGAGAAAACAAAAACAAGTTTTTGTGTTGGGGATGGCAACTGTAGTGGTGAGTTAGAGATCAGCGATGGGAATATGTGCTTCAGAGCTTTTATAGCATTTGCTGGGCACCAGTCCACTTACAAGCGTGCACACACACACACGCACATGCACACGCACACGCACACATACACACAGAGTGAGCTACCTACCTGCTTAGTAATCCACCAGCCCTAAACCGTGGTCCACAGGACAAAAGCTGCACGTTCAGGTCTGGAGCCTACAAGGAAGAGCTGCTGGCTACTGAGGTGGCTAAAAATTTCAAGCCTTGGGCAGTCTGCTTCCCTGAGTGGACCAGGACGAGGGGCAGAGGCTGACACTATCACCGGCTAACTGTGTTCTAGGGCAGATCCTAGCTCTTGGCAACAGCTGGTCCTCAGGAAACTGGGTGATAAAGGTTATCCTGGGTGCCCCTGCTCTATCTCCCACAAATAATACCAACGCCTGCCATTTGCACCACACTTTTACAGACATTCACCCATTCATTCACTGAACATCTGTTATATGTGAGGCACTGTGCTTAGAGGCAGGAATCTAAAGAACAATAAAGCACAGCCCCTACCCTTTCGGATACCACTTCCTCTGAGAAGCCCTCCTTGATCTCTCCAGCTGGGTTTGATGCTCTCCACAGCACCTTAGGCTTCCCTGTATCACAGCACCCTGTACCATCGCTGTCTGTCTTTTGATCTAAACTCCCTGGCTGAGATGAAAAGGGGACTCAACTACCTCATCCATCACTGTATCCCCAGGGCATGGCACACTGTGGGAGCAGAAGGAAAGTCTTGAGTTAGCACCAGTTGGATTCAAAACCAAGGGGACGGGGCAGGTAAAACTCTTAGGGTAAGAATCCGGCTTTGTCATCGCCCCCTCAGCATCGAGATTCTCAGAGAGCTTGGGTGACTTGCCCAAGACATTCTTGCTAATAAAAGTAGCTGAGTTTCCAATCCCACCCTCTTCACACCGATTTCCATTCCAGCTCGGCACCCCAGCCGGCTTCTGGCTCTCCCTTTCCCCAGGGACCTCAGAGTGCCATCTGCCTTCTTCCTGTGATTGACTCACTGTTAGGGACCTAATGTAATCTGTATCCTCCCCGTGGGGTATTTTTGTAAGATCCTGAAGATAGAAGCCTGTGATTAAAACAAAGACATGGGTTCCTAATAACGGAATGCTAGGTAGTCGTTTATTCATTAAAAAATATTTCCTGAGCACCAATGAGAGTGAACATAGGCACAAGTCACTGACTGCTCTCTAAGGTCTGATCATGAAACAGTTATGAAAAGGTGGTGTCCCTTTGGTGGGTGGGTGGGTGGATGGTGGATGGATGGATGGATGGATGGATGGATGGATGGATGGATGGATGATAGATGGATATTGGATGGATGTAGATGGATGGACGGATAGACGGATGGACCGACGGACTGAAGGTTATGTCAAGATGTAACTTCAGTTGACTCCATGTGCCCCAGCATGACACGTGGCCTGTTGCGGTGGAGGGGACCACACAATTCTTCACCCCCAGGTCACTCCACTGAGGAACCCCCTGCCTTCACTTTTCAGATCCACAGTGCATGAGAAACAGACAGAAAAAGTCTCCCTTTCTGGCCATTACTGGCTTCCTAATTAAAGTCAAGGATTTGTGTTTATTCAGGGTCTAGGAACGGACTGAAAAAAAAAAAAAGTGTTTAAGAGAAAGCAGATGAAATGTGGGTAAGGACTAGCTAATAAAATCAGGGGGAAATGCTGGGAGTTTTCAACCATGACTGTGATAAAACAAGCTTGCAGGGACGATGCTTCGAGAGGCCAAGATGTGTGAGTATGTGCAAGGCCTGAGTTTCCAGGGTGAAACGTAAACCTTAACTTCCTGCAGAATTAATTGGTCCCCGGTGAGAGATTCATGCTAAGTTCCTCTGGACCATGCCGCTAATGCGGTTTTTTCCCTCCCTGCTCCTGCCCCTAGGTTGTCACATAGCTCGTCAAGACTGCATTTACAGGTCCTGGGGACTTGCGGGTTAGCTGGGGACAGGCTTCGGAGGAGGAATCCGTGATCGAATGAAAAGAGGCCCCTAATGAAGTGTCAGAACCTAAAGCTGCCCTCCTCTAGAACATTCGCTGTCATCTCACCTCATCCGGCCACTGCACTCGGTACGGGCCAAGGTCCCCTCCAATGACAATTTCCTGCAAACGATGTTCTTCCTCAGTCCAGGCAGGAACCTGGGGTTTAGAGAAGTACCTCTTTTTCGAAATATGAGCAAGAGTCTGGCCCGAATTTGAACATGAGTGGCAAAGATGGTGAGGAGCCCCAGGGACCCCCTAGAGTCCCCCAGATGACTTCCCAGAGATCAAAGGGGGAAAATGAGGGGTGATGCCCAGGGCCAGCCTTAATGAAACCCTAATGAACAAGTTTCTACAATTAAAGACAGCAACGAGAGGGTAAGCCGTGAGGCCCAGAAAACGGTCAATGTCTTTGATTAAGCGTTGATGAAAATCCCCATCGCTGCTTTAATCTGGCTCCCCCGGGGGAGTGTCCTCGGCTTTGCAATGTTTTCAAAGAAAACGATCTTGAATGTACATTATTCCCCAAGCCGCTAAACAGGGAGACTGGCCCTCCCGCCTCCTCCCCTCCTCCGAGCAGGCAGCTGTCCCCCAGATGAGTCTTTAACGTCAGACAGGGACAACCTGGGCTGTTTTTTGTACAAGACGCTCCTTTTCACCAGCTTTTGCATCTGCAGGTCCCACGCCTTTATCAGGGCCTGAGCTTACCAGTGCCTTTTTGCACTTGAGGCTGGAGCCAATCTCCTTGGGCTGGGACCAATCTCCTCGGGCTGGGACCAATCTCACACTGCTGAGGCCCCGATCACATTAAAGCACTCTCTGGGAACTGACTCGTTTTTACTACCCGAGGCAACTCCAAGCCAACCTGCATTCTGAGTATAAATGACCAGGAATGAAACACACTGAAAGACTGCTCCAACGCTGGGCCGACCGCCCATTCGCACGTTCTATAGTTCCTTGAATGCTGGCCTGCCTGCTTGTTTTTTTGCACATGCTGTTGCCTTTGTCTGAAATGCTGTTCCCAGCACTGGCCTTCAAGATTCAGTTGACACTGTCACCTTTCCCATAAAGCCTTCTCCAGTCCCTCCACACAGAGTTCAGTTCAGCACATCCTGAGTGTGTCAGCCTGATGAAGCCCCGTACTCAGCGAGATGTGCAGACAGGAGAACATTCTGCATCCAGGCGAGTGTCTGCAAATAACCTCTTGCTTGCAACTCTATTTTTAACTTTACTGTGCAAGCTTTAAGATGTACAAAAAGTTTATAAAGAACAATAAAACTACCTATCGTGCCTACTGCCCAACTTGAGGAATAATATATAGCAAAGACAAAGTCCCCTGGGTACCCCGCCCCAATTCTATCCCTCTCCCCGATTCTTTATTGGTAAGAACTACTCTGGATTTGGTATTTATCACTGCTGTGCAATTTTTTATACTTTTACAATTACTACAAATAATTGTACCCCCGTAAACAACATATATGATTGTTTTGCAAGTTTTAAATTTTTCATAACCTGAACACTTTGTGTATTAATATGATGAATTATTTTTACGTCCATCTCCTCCCATAGTCCAGGACCTTCTGTGAGCAGTGCCTGAACCCCGCTAATCTATCGGGGCACCTAACCCCAAACCCTGGCACACAGTTCACACTTAATGCACGCTTGTAGAAAACAGGGGGAAAGAAGAAAATGCAGAGGGCGGGGTTTTCACCCACTGGACCCAAACAAGGAGTGGGGGGAGGGGTGCAGCAGGCGTCCCCAATGGACTCTATCTGTCGTCCAGCCTTCTGAAGGCCTCCTACAGTCCTCAGGGTCTGCAGGTGGACAGGGCCCAGGTGAGGCTCTGCCCAGCGCTGGCGGACGGGAAGGGCGGCACGGACCGTGAGAAACAGAGCTGTGCATATGTACCCAGCACACAGGACGGGCTCTGGGTGTGTTTGGTGAGTGACCATTTCTACAGATGAGAAAATGGAGAGGCCGGAACAAGAAAGGGTGGTCGGTCCAGAGGAGACGCAACTTGGGGACCCTCGAATAGAGAGCAATGCTTGGCACTCACGGCTGGGGAAGCGGGGTGGGGTATGGCAAGGTCAATGTCTTCTTTCTTTCAGCTCCAGCTCCCACAGCAGAACCTGTACTTGGACTTTTAATTCACTACATAAGATGCCCCAGGTGGCTTCCGGGATCTTCGGAGGAAGCCCAGTGAGTGTCATACGAATGGGGGCGGGGGAGGGAAAGGGGAGGCAGGACGGTTTATGTGGCCACCACGAGGACAGGCTACTGTGGAGAGCACAGACAGCAAGGAGGAATGAGGCCTCAGTAAAAGCTCTTTTCGTGAAGTCGGCTGTCTTCTGACTTTTGAATTCTCTGCCAGCCTGAAGGGTATCTGCCCACCAGGTGGACTTTAAGAAGAGCAGGGGCTAGGAAATAAATCCCAACTCTGGCCCTGCCCAGCTGTGCAGCCTTGGGCGAAGCTCTCAACCTCTCTGAGATTCAATTTTCTGAAAGAACGATGCACTCCTACACATACTCTGGGATCGAGACCAACTGTGAGCCTGACCTGGGGACCTAAGACAGAAAAAGGCCAGCGCCTGGGCTGGGGGACGTTTAGTGGAACGAGACCATGGCGTAAACACGAAAGACTAGGACATTGGGCTTTATTTTCTATCATATAAGCCCATTTCTGACTTTTTCTCTTCCTTTTTTTCTTTTTCTTTTCTTTCTTTCTTTTTTAAGATTCAAGACATAGTGTTTGGTCAATGCTAAGTAGAACGGAGAGCCAGGAAGCTCATCTTTAATTCATCGCCGACAATACTCAGCTCGGCTCAAACTTGCCAGAATGCTTTCTTCCAGCACATCTATTCATAGACGTGCGTTCCTAGAGTCAGTTCTCAATTATTCACTCAAACAGAGGTATCGTCCAATGCTCCCCAATGCTCCGAGAAAGGCGTGGGGGAGGGCAGGAAGGGGGTACAGGAAAACAGGGGCAGACCTAAACCAGACCCCCCCCAACCCCCACCCCCCGGCCACCCAGAGCCCTTCTGGTTGGGCGCAAGGTAACAGAGCCCTCAGGGTCTGGGCTTTGGGTGAGAGAGGTGGGAGGAGAAAGACCTATCGCTGAGGGCCTCACACACCAACTCCATCCTCTGCGGGCATAAGGAAGGGAGGCTCCCAGAAGCGGAGTGACATGCTCTAAGCAAATGGCAGAGCTGGTTATCCCCTGCAAGGGCGGGGCCCGTGGGTTCCTGCAGCCCCGGGGGACAGACGACACCCACACCCTCAATAATTACAAGGCTGGAGTTGCCTTTCACCAGCCCCGCTTACACACCCCGCAGGCCACCAGCAAGGATCTGCTGAGCTGAACTAAATTTCCCCCTCAAGGCTCTGATGAGGATTAAATGAGATGATGCACGCCACGGGAAGGCTCTGTCATCAGTCGCTTTTTCAGGCCGTGTTCTGGTCCTTCATTTTCTTCCTCTGATCCTCAGAACCGCAAGGGCGAGGACCATGTGTGACTCAGCCGGGGCAGTCCAGGGCCCAAGCTTCATTTCTTCCTTTATTATCCAGAGCAGCACAACTGACTGATTTACATATCACTTCTTCTGGAAGGCACTCGGGAGCAGACAGCCCAGAACAGAGGGGGAGGGAATGGGGCGAAAAAGGGATTTTTTTTTCTGGACATTCAATAAATGCCTATTTGAGATGCTAAAAATGTGTTCCTCTTTCGTATCTAATCATAGAAACGTATATATATATATATATATATATACACACCCACACACACACACACACACACACACATATACATACACACATACAAATTACAAATCTTGGTGTCTGAAATATTTTAAAATACCACAATTTCAATTTTCCACCCAAAGCAGAAAATGAATTCACATCCTTATGCATCAGATGTAGCAGGCACCTTTCGGGGTTTCGGGCCTTCCTTAGAAAATGGCTGAGGAGTGTTAAATCAGAACCTCTCCATCACGCAGGCAACGATGACAAGTGAGCTGGGTGACAGACACAGACCTCGAGAGAAACGGCATTTTAAACACCATAGAGACTGTCTGGAAACTGTCTGGAGCAACCCCTTAAATGGTTACCGCTCAGCCACCCACCGAGGTGCCCTCGTCTGCTCCCTCCGGGCTTCTCAGAAGGCAGACGCACCCATTTCTCTGTCTCCCGTGTCCCGCCACAGCACAGGTGGAGGCTTTGAAGAGTGGTCCTTCTCCTCCGTGGAGGTCCGGCGAGCCCCCTCTGGACGTACAGGGGCAGGGACACACGGGACAGCAGCTCCCCGCCCGAGCCGGAAGGACGCGCAACCCAGCCAGCGTCACCCAAACAGAACACTTTGCTATGGTTAATCGGTAGCTGCCATTCATCTCACCTTCCCCTGGAAATAATGTCCATCTGACTTGAAGAGAGTCACTGGGTTTATGGTATCTCCAGCGCCCCATCAGCTGCGAGTTTAGGAAAGTCATGTGACCTCTCTCTGACCCTAGGTCACCTCATTTGTCAAATGGTGACAATACTGTCCTCCAGAGGCCTAGGAGGGTCTGGTCCGAGGCTGCTATTATGTTCAAGGACGGCTGGCTGTCTTCCTCCAGCCATCCCAACGCTCCGATGATCGGACCCGCTAGCATTTTAACCTCAGGAACGCCTGGGTCTAAGTTTTAGCGCTCCGTCTGTTCCGTCAAATGCCATTTATGAAGTGATCTAAACTTAGGATTCTTTCTTTCCCTAGAAACAGCAGAGTTCTAGGTTTCTTTGATGAGAAGACAGATGACGAGACGAGACGGGAGGGGACTAAAAGCAACAGAACCGATTATGGAAAACGGGTAAAAAAGAAGGAAAAGGAAACCATCCCCGTTCTTATCCTCACACCGCAATTCCTGACCCCGTTTGGCTGTGTATTTTCTTCCAAGCTTTTTTTCTGTAAATGACTGCTTTCCTCAGTTCTTCCCAAGCCTTCTTCGCCCTCACTTTGAGTGGCTACAGCATAACCAAGTCGAGTATCCAGTTATTGTCAGACACTTGAATTATTTTCAATTTCTTTCATTATGATGAGAAGTGAGCTGAAGATCTCTGTGCAACATTTTGTCTGCATTTTTTATTTCCTGAGGAGGGCTTCCCAGAAGTGGGTTCGTCGGGTCAAAGGTTACAAATACCTTCACGGCTCTTGACATAAATAGCCACAATTGCCCAGAATGGTCTTTGTGGGAGCCTGTTGGCAAGAAGAAGCAGGTGCCTCCATGGGGGTGACACCTTTCACGGGCATCACGGGTACCCATTGTGTCTGTCTCTGGAGTGAGCTCTTACGGAACATTCCAGATTCTGCACATCAGCATTTTCAAGTCTCCTTTGCAGAGCAGGAGCTCTGTAGCGTACAGGAGAGTTAGCTGCAAGCTGCACTTGAACGCTCCCAACCTCCTGCCCCAACAGACGGTTGACAGGATCAGGGACGAGAGATCAGGTTTCCTTTCCTTTGGTTTTAAGTGTCCAAGGTCATGAGACAAAGATCAGTTTATCTGGACAGAGGCATTTTCTAGCCACGTTCTGGGTCATGATCACGAAGGAGCGGGGCTCCAACAGGATGGGGGTAGGGGACACTCCAAAAGTCAGACCTTGTTTATTCCTCATTTACTTCTGTGAGGGTCAAGTCAGAAGTATGCAAATGCCGTCTTTCTACACTTCCCCTGAATTTCACCACTGAAACTTTGAGAAACACTGCTTAGGAAAGAGACAGTTCCACTCGAAGGCAGGGCCTCGGGGAGGTGGAGTCATCTCCAAAAGCTGAGGTCCCCCACGGGCCCAGGAGGCTGTTTCAGATCAAGCCCAGGAGGGGACATTCAATCACAGATGCGACATGCGCTTGGTGAAGGACAGTCACGAGGGTCCTAAATAAATCTAAGAGGTGGTGTGACCAACCTGACTGTTTTTATTAAAAAAAAAAAAAAATTGAATCAAGCCTCCCCAGGCTAAGAGAGCCTGCATCCTTCCTATTTACTGGGTGGCCCACACTGGACAGCCAGACCCCTCAAAAAATCCTCTCTAAAGTCAATCACATTCAAGCAGGGGAGCCCCCCGGAATAATGACATG
This sequence comes from Pteropus medius, assembly GCF_902729225.1. Taxonomy (NCBI): domain Eukaryota; kingdom Metazoa; phylum Chordata; class Mammalia; order Chiroptera; family Pteropodidae; genus Pteropus; species Pteropus medius. The sequence goes on from NW_024351731.1 coordinate 124,391, forward strand.
CACGTGGGTAACAGATGTCACCCCCCATCAGGGCAGGACAACTGCACACTCTAAAGACGTCTTCGGCGTGTCACAACATACAATGGAATTACATCGCATGCTCACTGAATTCAGCTACTTCGACTCCACTCAAAGGGCCAGATGCCTTTTTTCCCTTTAATTAAAAAAACTTCAAATTAACGTACAGGTGTCTTCTGCCTGTTGCATGTATTAGCATTTGTTTTAGTTGGGGGGTGCTATGCATTGTACTTTATCGTATATCGTACACTACTGTTTACGCCACACACTTACATGTGTGTGTCACCGCACAGCGTCACGCACCAAAACCATGCGTATGCAAATGCTCCTCCAGGGGCAAATCAGGTGGTCCAGAGTCACTTTCGCGATGCATTTATTCTGCCTGCTCCGCTGACTTCCGAGCTTCATGGCTGGGCTAGGACTGCTGGATGAGGTTTCTCTCTCTTTGGTGCTTTTGCGTCTTAAGGGATGTGACCACTTTACCAGGGACTAGAGGAAAAGGAGTCTCGGCTCAGGGCAGGAAACCATGAGCGCCAGGGAAGATCCCAAGGCTTTATAACCCAAGCTATCTCCCGGGACAAGCTGTCCGGTTACAGACAGCCCTCCTCACGGGGCCGTGAGCTGGCTGTGTGGCCCTCACAGGGCTTCCACCTCCCTGGCCTAGTCCCTCACTGTTTCAGTGAATGACCCAGATGATTTTCAAACGCTATGTGACTCTGGACCACTCACATCACCTCTCTGGGCCTCTGCTGGCTGTCTGAACAGGTTCCCAGCTTGGACGAGAATTGGCTTCCAGAGCAGGATTCCTAGAAGTGATGCTGTGCTGAGACACTGACCTCCTCAGCACTCTGGGCAGGTGGCCCCTGGGTCAGTCACCACCAGCTAGAAGATGCTTCCTGTTTTACCACCCATCCCCCAACCCACGCCTTACAAATTCTGTTTCCTGTGTGGGTTGTGGATGAAAAAGGCTGGGACAGACGGGACTAGGGGATCTTCAGCGTCTTTTCTGTCTGACGCCCACCAACCCTGAGTTAGGAGCAGGTCGTACATGGGCAAAAGATAACAGGACCTGGCGGTTTCTCTAGCTGGGTTCCTCTCACGAGGACCATGGCATCAGGATCACTTGAGAGCACTGGCTAAACATGTTGATTTTTGACCCGCCCATCCGGAAAGCTTAAGCACACCCAAGTTAGGGTCAGACGAAAGTACTTGGGGAGAGGGAACACATGCACAGAATATTCTAGCAAGCTCATATTGAAAAGGGATGGGAGGAAGTGGTATTAATCTTGAATCTACCTTATTTTTTCAAGTCTACAATGACGTGTCCAAACACTGGGATTTTCCTTTGAAATTCAGTCCCTCCAAAAGCGTAAACACACAGTGCCTTTCTCTCTCCCAAATCTTCCCCTTGTGGGGGTACAGACAGAGTAATGCACAGGATACCACGCATCCCAACACCAAATGCATCAAGAGGTGTATTAATAGCATGAGTCAGTTTCACACTGAATTTACCAAAAACCTCACCACTCAAATTAGCCCAAGTAATCTAACTTGCAAGTCATATATAAATCCCGAACTTCCTTGGCTGACAAGTTCACAGAAGGCGCTGGCAACGATGGTCGTCGAGATGCCCGCCCAGAAACCCACCACCCTCTTGGGCAGCAACCAGCAGGAGCAGCATCTACTCTGGTAGACAACTCTCTTTGGCAGTTTTTCAAGTTAGGTTCGAGGTTCACGCAAAAGAGGGAGAAAAACAGTCAGCCGGCCCTGAAGCTGGCGTGGCACATTTGCGCGCCTCGTCCCCTTTTCCTCAGCCTCTAAGATGACACGGTTTCCTCATCTGCAGGATGGGGATAATGTGACCTGCGTCACAGAGGTAGAGTGAAGGTAAGAAATAAAGTATGCAAACTACACATTGTTCATGCTCGTCGCAATAAAGAAAAGTAGTTATTATTATTAGGGGAGACCAACAAAAATGCCCCAATTCACAAAAACCCACAACGGGATATTAATGGGAGGCGTATTATTAGAGAGGCTTTTTGTCTGGGCCTCAAATGCCACCACGAAGGGTCAGAAATGCTGCCTGACTCCCAATTCCTGCTCCTTCAATCGACGAGCTGCTCTGTCCTCTCTGGGGCCCAGGGACTGTTCCTACTGCCACATCTCCAAACCTAGCGAGAGAGCATTTCCATTTCTACAGTGATAAGAACGGGCCTAGAGGGGCCGGGCTTGGTTAGCCCAAGGAAACAAATCCAAAACCCTTCCTTCTCTAAGATGCTCAGGCCCTTAGGGACTTGCATGGGGTGGCAGTGGGACATAGTATTTATTCCCTACGCGGACCCATGACAGGGCCTTGCACAGAGTGGGTACTCAATTGCTGCTGTTGACTAGCAGGATGGACTTGATTCCCCCACAATGAACTGAACGCTTGACAGCTATGAAGGCGTGTTTAGAAATGACTGTAAAATACCACTGTGCTTTCGTTCGCAAGCCCGTTTGATCTGTGTGCACCCCGGCCAGTCTCTGGTGCCTGCGGAGCCCAGAGCAGTACACAGAACCAGAGTTCAGGGAGCAGAGCAGACATTTTAGGATGTTATTGCCGAGTTTCACTTCCACGTTGTCTTCTGAATTGTACTTCAACTCTGGTTTTGAGCAAAGCTGGGGCCAGTGCACAGACAGGTAGTAACAGCCTCCTTCAGCCCACTGGCTCCTCGGCTGCATCCCAGACCCTGAGGCTATGTGGACGGGGTCTGAATTACTGAGCTTCTGTTCAATGCCAGGCCCTGAGCCAGGTACATTCAGACATTTTCTGATTTAAGAGCCACAACAAGCTATAAAGCAGGCCCTGTGATGCAGGGGGAAGTTGTGCAATTCTCAAAAGACTCTATAATTGGGGAGTCAGATGTGAACACAGATGTACTCGGCCCCAAGGTCCATGGTTCTTCACCCTGCCACCATGCCCTTTCAAAGGAGAACCCCAGAGGGACCAACCCCAGCCTTCGGCTTTGCATAAAGCCACCGCAGCAGTCTGAAATTATCTTAACGAAACGCCTGCCCTCCCATCAAATTCATACCCCATATCTCTGCCAGAAGGATAGCCTGGCCTGAAAGCAACCGTGACAACCAGTTCTCACCCACCTGTGACCATGTCCTTCGAGGAGGGGCATATTTTTGGAGTATTTCTGCAAAGGGCTCTGCTAGGAGCTTTTATGAACATTAACTCAATCGATCCAGAGAGGCAGGTGTGATTAGCTCAGTTTCATCCATGACAGTGCTAGCTCAGCAAGGTGCCATGATTTCCCCAAGGTCACACAGCTACAGAGTGGCAGGGCCAGGGTCCTTCAGCAACTCAGTGCAACAGTATTTGCTGAGTGGGCACTGGTTTAAATTCCAAAGAGCTCCGAGTGGCCAGACACTCGACGGAGACTCTATAAAGCAGATGAGTAAAGGATGGAGCTTTTCTGCCTCTTGCTGCCCAAGCCTCTTCCTCCTCTGCATGGATGTACCTCACTGTCCTTTCCCCTTATCTGAGGATGCTGGCGGGGAGAGGCCATGAGTCTCTGACATGGTGTGTGATTTCAAAGCGGTCAGTTATCCCATACTAGACCTTTTTCACTATGGATTTAAGGGCTTAGCCCCCTGCCAAACGAAGGTCATGGGCAGAGGTACCTTTTGAGCTAGGGAAGGACGTCCAGCCCCAGTACTCCCTGGGCCTCAGAGCCTTGCACTTAGAATGGCTCCATGGTATTCACAGGCAGACACTGTGGAACCGTGTGAAGGCAGAATTAGAAGCCAGAAGACCTGACTTTGCCTCTGGCCAAAAGACACTTCCCTTTCTGGCTCCCAGTTCCCTCATCTGCTAAGAGTACTGGCCTCTGAAAGCCTGAAAGTCTGAGCATGAGGTTCTCGCTCAGCCCGTCCAGACCACAGTCCCGTGTGAAGGCCTGTCAGCTCGAGCTGCTTCCTTGTCTTCCCTCCCTGCTCCATCCCCACCGCAGCTGTTCAGAGTCCTGGCGGGCTTGTTAACCAGCTCTGGCAGATAAGGGAGGATCTCCTCTCTACCCTTCTAAGTTCTCACCATAGCCTGCTCTAGGCCTCCATCTTTCCATCAGACATATTTTGACGTGTCTGCCTCCTCCACTAACTGCCTCAGTCAGCTGCCTCAGGAACCTCTGGTGCCATAATCAGATTTGCATCCTCAGTCAGGTCCTAAATGGATGAGAGGAGTGGGGACCTCTGAGCTCCCTCTACTCAGAGTGTGGTCCACAAACCAGAACGCCACATGGGGCAGGGTTAGAAATACAGGATCTCAGCCGCCCCCCACCCAGGCCTGAGACTCAGAGTCTGCAAGGGGATCCCCAAGAGATTTGGGGCACACTCCAGTTTGGGAGGCACTGCTCCAAAATCCCTCCCAGCTCTGACACGTCTCTACCCCACATGCCTCACTCTGACCATCGAGATGGCTCTCACTCGTGGGCCTCAGCGGGACTCAGGAAAACATAGCACGCCGTTAACCAAAGGACACTCACCTTGGGAACCTTCTAGAAGCCTGCCACTGACTCTCATAAGCAGGATCTGAAAGGTGCAGCCCCCACAGTGATTCCTGGCACGGGTTACCCACCAGCCCTCTGAGCCTTAAGGAAGCCCAGACAGCTTTCAAAACTGTTGTTTTGCAACCAACAGTGGTTTCCACCCTTGGCCCTGTGGATTTGGCTGCCCTTACCGCTTCCACCCCCACCCAGCAGCCCCCCAGCAAGAAAGGCCGTGCAGCTGCCAGCCTCCGACAGCAAAGACAGACAGACCGGGGGCCCGCCTGCCCCTCGTGGCCGCGCCTCCATGCCCGGACCTGCTCTGCCTGCATCCTCTGCTCTCGACACTTACTCAACGTGGAAAGGAAAGGAACCTTTCCAAAACACGTTTGCAGCTTTTTATTAAAACCTGCAATTCCTCTAATGGTTTTGGATGATCTTAAATATTTATAAAAATCACTCTCAGCAACACTTCATTAAATAAATCTCCTTGCTGACTTCGATTATTTATGTATTTATGAACATGATGTCTCCTTCCTTGGAGCAGATGGCAGCTAGTAAGACTCTGAAAAGGAGGGTGAAAAAAAATCAATGGGAGAAAACATAAACTCAGTGACTCCCCAATTTACTCTTCTTGACAAGCTCCGGAACGATACTCTTTCTGTTCAGTGAAAGTGCCCTACATTGGCCAGCCAGCAATGGGTTTGGGAAAGCGTGGAGGCTTGAAATTAAATGTAGGAAGAAGCTTCCAGCCAAGGGCCGGAAGTGGAGAAACAGGACAATGGAACTGGGTTAGGGACAGAGAGAGCCTGGGAGTGGGGGAAAAGTAACCGATATTTGCTAAGCATCTACTATGTGCCATGCGCTGGGCTGGGAGGATCTCCACACCACCTCTGGGTCGATCGTCATAACAACCCTTCCAGGTGGCAATTATTATTCCTCGTTTGATAGATGGAGAAGGCCCAGGGAGAGCGAGCAGCTTGGCCAAGGTCACAGAGCTAGTTAGCAGCAGAGCTGGGATGTGAACCCCAGCAGTCTGGCCCCCCAACCCATATACATGCTGCCTCTAAAAGTAGAAAAGGATGAAAGGAAAATATAATTGCCCTTAACCTCGTGCATCCTTGGTTATAAAATTATTTTTTTTTCAACCTACTGAAGCCAATCACCCCTTTTAAGACCATCATATTTAACAGCCAAAGTTCTACGAAGTGACGGGAACTTTGTCCATATGAGAATCTGGGAGAGTCCAGTCTCAGCTGCAAGTTGGAAGGAGTCGATGTTAGCATTATAAGAAGATACGAGATGAGTGTCATAGGCACACGAAGAGTTGACTTTATGAGAAAGTCAACTTTTCATCCGTTACCTTCAGAAATGGATGAAAACCGGGATCACAATGATTCATTTTCATCAGGCCTTGATCACGTCTCCACAACAGGGAAGGAGAAAAATAATAAAATCAGCCTTCCCCCTCCCCCACTGGATTTACCTCTCTCTAGAAGCTCCAGTTCAAGTTTACAAAGAGAGATGGTGCTGGCCTCTGAGAGGCCTGTACGGCGATTATTACTGTTGGTGATGACGAAAGCAGTCACTGATGATGGTGGTGATTTATTGAGGGCCCGTACTAAGGGCCTCACTCACTCTATCATAATGAGCAAAACGACCCCACAATACATCATCCCATTTGACAAGTGAGAAACTGAGGCTCAGAGCAGTGAAGAAACCCTAGGAGCCGTGTGAGCCACACAGGGGGGGTGGGGTGGGGTGTGGCGAGTATTTTGCCTGTTTACAGATAAAGGAAAGAGGGTTACGAGAGGGTGGTGACCTCTCTAAGACCTCCTGGGCAGCCTTAAAATCTAAAATGTACTGATTTGAAATCTGACTTGTCACCATCACCAAACTATCTCACAGCGCTCACTGGAAGGTGGTTTCGCTGAAGATGGCCAAGTCCAAGAACGCCAAAGCCATAAGACGGTGGTCTCTTCAGTCAAGGAGACAGAGATTATGCTGAGCATGAGGCCACCACCTCCTGGCACTGGCGTCCCTCAGAGTCCCTCCTGTCATGCTCCCTGGATTCTGAGGTAAGAGCTGGCAGAGCCTGGGATTGCACAATGCAGAATCTAGATGCACTTGGAAAAACCATCAGACAACCATTTCAAGGTCACCTACGGGCCAGTGAGGTGACCTTGAGGTGGAGACAGAATGTACCTCCATAAACGGCAATGGGGAAACCACCACTCTTTTGTTCATTGTGTCAAAAAAAAACATGAACTGTGTATCTCACATATGCCAGCCAGTCTGCCAGGTGTGGGGGAAACACAAAGGCTGTTCAGACAGGAGCCAAGTTCACAGGAAAGGCACTCAGGTGAGCGCCTGAGTCCGCCACTTACTGGCTGAGGGTCCTGGGCCAAGTCCTGCACTCCAAGTCTCAGCAAATGAGAATAAGATCTCATAGGTAACCGTGGCCACTCTACGCCCTGAAAATGAATCTGCACGTGCTCAAACTGCAGCTGGCCGCTGAAGAGAGGTGCCTGCTGCTGTTGCCTCTTAAAATGATAGTAGCCCTCTCATCCTGTCCTCCAGATGTGAAAAAAAACACAGCCAAGAATCCTAAGGAGGTGCACAGAAGCCTTTGGGAGCTGAGAAAGGAGAAGCGATGGCTGTCAGAGAAAGCAAAATTACTTGAAAATCTCCCAAGAGAAAGACAGAATGGCATACTGAGCCTTTATCTGAAGACCATTTCCAAGTGCCCCTCTGCGTTAAGGCACCCTAGCCTCCTGCAGCACACACACTCCTGACCCTCCCGGTGCTGAAAGTAAGTCGAGCAAGGATCTAGAAAATGCAAATTACAACGAGCCTCCCCAGGAAGAAATCCCACACCTGCTGACCAATTCTGCACGCCCACCTCTCCCCAGCTTCCTCCACGTTTACAGGAACCCCCAAGCCTGGGAAATCAGCCCAGCTGTCAGCCCTGGCGGCCAGCCTTGGCCAGTCATCTGGCGGTGGCAATCAAAATGATGCTTCCTTTTCATTGCCACCCAGTGCAATCTTCCAAGAATGGGAGAGGCTCAAAGTCAGAGTTTAAGCTCCTTTTCACAGGAGTCAATATTTTCACAAGATAATCCTGCTGGAGGAGGGGGTGGATTCTATAGATCCCAGGTGGCACAATGCGGCTGTCTGGGGATTGTGAAATGGAGGTGACAGGGCAAGGGGAAGCCGACCCGTGCAACCACACCTACTCACCTCTCAAAATTCGCATGCACTTATTCACTGCACAAATATCTATGGGGAACCTCCCTTGTGCCCCAGGCACCCCTTCCAGGTGGTGGTGTTGCAGAAATGAAAGGTGACTGACAATGACCCTTTCCATAACTGCGCCCCCTGGAGGCCAGGAAATCCACACTCACTTTCCCTAGGCCAGAGTCGAAGCAGCCCATTTTACAGGCAGTCGCCTGAGACCGAGAGGGCAAGCGACTTGCCCAAGGTCACGCAGTTAGGCCGGGAGTTAGAACGGAGGTGCAAAGTCTATGTGACACTCCTCAGCAGAACTTCCTTCCCGCTCCACCCCTCCCCCACGGGCCCCATTTCTTGCAACAGGGTGGGGAGCGAAGACCACCCCCAAGGGCGCTAGCAAGAGAAGCCCTCTGCTCCTCTTTCCTCCCATCCCCAAAGAGGGACACACAGGTCCGAGACCCAGCCTGCGGGTACGCGGCCCAGGAGAGCCCTTCAGGCTACAAGGGCACCCACCGGCGACACTGAACTTCCATTTAAAAATAAAGGTAATGAAAAGATAAAGGGCAAAGAGGAAGTGCTCCTTAAACGTAGGCGGTGGTTACCTCAGGAGGAAGTCTTGAGGCCAATGGAGATTTTGTTCACCCCCTCTAGTTCCTCAATTCTAAGCAGCTGGCCCAAGACCCCCCCCCCACGCCCCGCCAATGGAAGTTGGCTAGGGGGTTGCCCTGCGCCCGAGGTCAGACCCTGCGCCCGAGGTCAGACCCTGCGCCCTCACCTGGCGTGCAAGAGGGGTCTGCGGGGAGACAGTCACCCCGAACCCGCCACCGTCCCCGCGCGGGGCTCCACCGCGCGCTCCCAGCAGCTGGGTGGACCGGGCGGCGGCTGCGCGGCGTGCGACCCTCGCGTCCTCCCGCCCCAGCGCAGCCCAGACGCACCCTCCGGGGGCTCCCCGCGGGCCCTCCCTCGCGCGGCGCCCCCTCCGCACCCCGAGCGGCGCCCGGCGCGGCCCGCACCCCCGCCCCCTCTCCCCGCACCCGTCACGCGCACGCCCCGCACCCCGGGCCCCGCGGGTGCCGGCCCGCGGCACGTACCTGGCGGCCCGGCGGGGAGCGCGGGGAGCGCGGGCGCTGGGGCGCGGGAGCCTCGAGCCTCGGTGCCGCCGCCGCCGCCGCTTCCGGGTTGGCGGGTCTCACGTCACCGCCACAGGTTCGCGAGCGGCCCCCGCCGCGGCGGCAGCGGTCCCCGCGAGCGCCGGGCGAGAAATCACTATAAAAGGAAGAGCCGCGGCGAGGAGGAAGAGGAAGCGCTGTTCACCTCCGCGCAGCCGAGCCGCCGGCGCCGCACAGGAGGAGGGCGCCCGCCCACGCGCCGCCCCCCGCGCCGGCCCGCGCCGCACCGCGGGCCCCGCGTCAGCGCGCGCGGCGCCCCGGGACCGCCCCGCGCCCGCGCCCGCCCCGAAGCCGCGCGGCGGGGCAGGGGGCGGCCCGGCGCCCGACCGCCGTGCGCTCCCGAGCCCGGCGCCCTGGCCCGGGGCTGCGGTGACCTTGGGCCAGTCCCGGCGTGGGTCGCGCTGGGGGCTCGGGGCGTGGAGCCGCAGACCCCAGCTCTAGGAAGCGCGGGGCTGGCCCAAGGTCACAGCACTTCGGGCCAGGGCGCCAGCTCGACCCGCAGCCCCGGGACCTTCTGTGCCTGGGTCCGCCCCCCTCACCTGCACGTTGGCGGTGATGCTGATCCCTGCCCGGCCCGCCTCGCAGCGGGGGCAGGGAGAGCACGTGCATGCAGCGCATTCACTCGGCCCGGCCCGCAACAGACGTTGCCTGAGGGCCTACTGAGTGCGGGGTTGTTCTAGGCCCTGGGGACACAACTGGGAACCCGGAGTCCCCGCGCGCGTAGTGGTGGGGGCGAGGGGGCCGGCAATAAACAAACACCCGGCCGTCTGGTGGTGCTTGGTGCCAAGAGGGAAACGAAGCGGGGCCAGGGGCAGAGTGCGTGGGGGTGTCTGTGCTATCTTCGGTGGCTGTCCAAGGACTTTTAGCACAGAAATTCCCAGACGCACTCCTCGCTATAATTCCAGCTTCGGGTATAACGGGTGTGTCCCTGGAACATTAGAAAGTGACAGTTCCACAGAGAGCAGGAGGGCAAAGCGAAAATACCGCAGATTCCCTGGGATCATTCAGTGGAGGGGGCAACTAGCCCTTCACGCTCTAAGAGCCCAAGTCCTCAAGAAAAGCTGAGAAACGAGATTTGTGTTAGAGACATTGCCGTGAAATGGTGACTTACGGAGGAATTGCTGTGGAAATGGGTCAACTCCGGAAAAACTGTTATGTTGAGGGGTGATCTTGTATCAGCGACACGCTCAGTGAGAAATCAGATGGCTCTATGTCATAAGGGACAGAAATGTCCCTCCTCTGCTGACACTGAAATAAAACCACTCTCTAAATTTAATATGAGCCATTTCTTGAAGCATAAAATATCTCTCTACCCAGCCCACAAGCATAGGTGTATGTGTGCATGTGCACACACACACACACACACACACACGCATGTCCACACACCCATGTGTACACACACAAGGAAGGGAGGGTGTTTATGTGAGTTACTTTTTTCTAATTATCACAGTAATACACGTTTGTTATAGGAATAAAAAGAAGGCTGATGGGGGAAAATGGACTCATTGGAAACATGGTTGGAGAGCTCCACAGACGCCCTGGATGGCCAGAAAACGAGCAAGTGGGTTGTGGAGCTGATGAAGCCTGAAACATCGCTGGAAGCAAAAGTGACAAAATCGGAGCTGTCCTGCTTCGGGCACATCATGAGAAGGCAGGGTTCTTTGGGAAAGACAATACTGCTGGGAAAAGTCGAAGGCAGCAGGAGAAGAAGAATCCCAAAGCTGAGATGCATTGACTCCGAGAAGCCATGGGAGCCTACAGGCGCTGAGCAGGGCTGTGGAGACAGGGCATTGTGGGCGTCACTCAGTCCCGGGGTCGCCAGGAGTCGGAGCCAGCTCAACGGCATGAAACACACACTTGGTCATTTATCTCTTTTTTTCTTGAAGTTGACTGGGCCCAAAAAAATGTGCGTGTGCATGAGCATGCACACACATACACAGTTAATTGAGAGTTCTAGTTGGAAACATAATGTGATTTTAGAATCTGACTTGATTTGCTTTAATATTGAAAGGTTTAGGAAACAGGATCTAGCATTCACTCCTGAAATCCTCGAAGCCTCAGTTTACTCATCAGTAAAATGGGGATGACCACAGTCCAGCACATGGGACCGCGATGAGGATTCAACAAGATAACGCCACTCAAGACCTTAGCCTGGCACAGGGCGCGCGAGGAACTTACTGATGAATTTATGGGTCGTGATTCTTCTTTCATTATCACTATTTGGGGGTAAAATTACAGGTGTAAGAATTATTCTGTCACACTCATGCAAAAGGAAAAGCCCCCTGGGGCTTCTAAGAAAACTGATCTGTAGAGAAAGTTTGGGTTATATATGCAAATGAAGACCAAGACATGGTGGATGGCACAGATAAACCTCGAAAGATCAATGCACATATATGTGCACATTTGTCTTTGACACACGATTCTTTCAATATATTGTACTTGCTTTTCATTTCCATCTATAAGTTGCTTAAGCTACTATCAAACTATTCCTTGAGCACTGTCTTTGGATGATAGAAATGGGGGCCTGTAAAAATGGCTGATAAAAAGACCTTACAATTACATAGGGCTTTAGAGTTTATAGAGGAATTTTATACACTTTCTCTTTAACTCTCAAACCCCCGTCCCCTGAGGTGAGGCAGGTACAGTTACTGCCATCTGACAGAAAAGGAAATGGCAGCCAGTGAGTCAATGTGACGTGCCAAAGTCAACTATTCAGTAGCAGAAACTGAACTTGAACCTGGCCTCCGGCCCCTAAGCCTGTGGTTAGCACCATTACAAGACTGACTCTAGAATTCAAATTCACCCTTGAGCACCTAGCAACCAAATCACCGGAAAACCACATTAATATAGGATAGTAGGGATCACCAGTAGGAAGTGGTTTTACCAATAAAAACAGGTTTTGCAGGGGACTTCTAGCTAAGGTTGGGGTAATAGGAACTGGATTCCATCAGCCTTAAACACCTGGAAAAAAAAAAGGAAAAAATACCGTTTGGGGACGTTGGGCAGTAGGCAGCAAAGACAGTGACTCCTGCGAGGATAGAAAGGGTCACGCCCCCAGCCTCTGTGCCTCAAATGGGAATCTCGTCTATCTCTCAAAGCCCAGCTCCACTGCCACCGGCTCCCCTGAGTGTGCCTCGATTGTCCCCACCGGAAGTGCTCTCCGTTCTGCCCTGAATTCTCTAGCGCTGCGTCTCTCGTGGCTTTTTTCATTCTCTATCATGTGCATGGCAGTCTGAGTGAGGCAAGAATCTTCCACCATCACGCGTTCCAACACCAAACCCCATGGTCGTCACAGAACGCTGTTACAAGCTCCATGACATGTTTCTGGACAGAAGAACAAATGATTCTTTCTGTGCCTTTTATCCTGGAAAGGAAATAAAATGTCTTTAAAAAGAAAGCGTGAGATAGATCCCTTGATATTTTTCTTCTACAGTTTAAAAAAGGGAAATTTTGAATACGCCATCTGATTGGTGAGAGAAACAAGCTTCTTCCTGTAATACTATTTGTGGCGAGGATGGGGGGAAAACAGACATTTTCAATGGAGAAATACAGCTTGGAAAAGTTACGTTCTTGGCACTATGAAGATATTTCTGAGGGACAGAAAGAGTAAAGTGATTCTTTCCAACAACTAACAGTTGGGAAAGTGACACTGTTTTAACACGAATTCCCACGTCTTTCGGTGAAAGAGAATCATAAGCCTAAAATACACAATTTTTTAATAGACCAAAGTTCATTTTAAACCTCATTGAAGAAAAAAAAAAAAAGCCTTGAAAATTACCCTGGAACAACCAAATGACACGAGTCACTGTCAGATTATCTTGTTTCACATTCTCCATGACACTTATCATCAGATGTTATTTATTTTAGTTACGTATTTTCCGTTTCTTCCCACTGAATGTAAGTGTCGAGAAAATGGGGATTGCGTACCCCACTCCCCACGCCCCAGGGCAGGGCCTGGCATCCAGCAGGTGCTCTGTAACCACTTCTTGGAAGAACTCTCGAAGCCACGACCTTCCTGGGCAGGGCAGACGATGCTTTAGGAAGAATCCCATGTACTTTCTCACCAACCTTGGGCCAAAACTGCACGAGAAAGGCATTCAAGAGAGAAAGATGAGCAAACTGACCGCAAAGTGGTTGAGCGCAGCGTGGAGGGCAGAGCGGAGGCCATGCCGACCACAGCTTCTGTTCAGGGAAAAACAGTTTGGTTCTTCATTTCTCGAAAGTTGTGAACGCGTTTCCGCATGAAGCTAGAACTGTCTGTTCAGGCGGCAGACCCCTCCTGGAATGTCCTTCCTTCTGCTTGCCACCAAATAAGGGCACATCATCCCCTTCCAGCTCCGGTCCTACCTTCCCCAGGTGGTCTGCGTAGCCTGATGTCTTGCCATGTTTGCACCAGAACTGGTCCCTCCCTTCCATTCTTCTTCCTTCCTCCAGAGTAACCACTCCCCCGACTTTGGGGTGGCTCATCCCTGTGTACGCACAAACAATATGTAGAATTTTGCAGATTTTTAAAACTCCATATAAATGGTTTCATTCCACATGACGCCTCCTGGAACTTTCTTTTTCTCTCGGCCACTATTTATTCGGGTTGCGGCACACAGCCCGGGCTCACCACCAGCAGTGCCGAGTCTTCCGAAAACTTGGCTAGTGCGTTCCAAGAATTAATCAGCACCGGGTAGGAATCCACTATATAAACTTAACACAGTTGTGTGGTTCATGGTTTCCATGGGCGACATCTGTGTCACTGCAATATTTGGCTCTTTTAAAAAGCGCCTTTGTAGGAATATTCCTGTCCATGTCTCCTTGTGCACAGGTCAAAAAGAATCTCTGTAGCCAAGGTAGGGAGCAGCTGGGTCATAGATAGATAATGTGTGGCTTCAAATTTAGTAACCCACATTCTAAAGTGCTTATGCTAAGACTTGTCATCACCAGTTTATTATACATTTTATATATAATATATCATACGATATATACGTACATGTATATATACACATAGTATTTTTAAAATACTATACTAAATACTACATTCAAATTACTATATTTAAAAAGTGCAGATGTATAGTTCTGGCCTCAGAACTATGGCTGTCAAGTCCTTCCAGAGCTTTCCATGTATAAACCATGTAATAGGGATCTTTCTCTTTTGACAGATGTGTGGATAATTTCCAGTTTCTTCTTTTTGATGACTGTTAGCGATCTATCTTCAGAATGCATTTTAACGTTGTAAATCAGTCTCCTGTTGATGATTGTTAAATTATGCCCCGAAACATCACGTATTAAGCATGTTTGTGTGCGCTCTAGTTTTCTGTTGTGTGTGCGTGTGACAACATATTATTTTATTGGGTGGATGTACCATAATTAACTAGTCACGTGTATTTTTAAAATAACAGCATAGTATAAATCTTTTATTTTTCTTAGGAAAAATTCCCAAGAGTTGGAATTTTGGTCAGTGTATTAATATTTCTTGTGCCTCTTATGTATTGCCAAAAGGATGATTATCTTTTAGACTGCCCCGCTCCTGGTAACTGCTTTATTTAAGTATTGTGGGCATTGGTTTTGCTGAATTGACTCTGAGAGTCCACGTAGGCACAGATGTTGTTTATTATCCCATGTCCCTGACACATAGTAAATGCACAGCAAATGCTCCTTGAAAGAAAGCAAGACTATTGGGTAGAGAGCACTGGGCATGAGTCTAGGAAGATGGGTCTCTGGGCACAGAGGAGTTTGCCTGTACCTGGGAGCGGGTTAGAGACCCAGAGACCTGGTAAGCAAGGCCATGATTCCTGAGGGCCTTCCGAGGACCATCTGGGCATCTGCCTCCCTACCTGCTCCTGGCTGCAGGTGGTCAGCTAGCTGGCCGGGGGTACTTCTAGGGGAACCGATCAAGGGCAGAGCCAAAGAGCAAGCCCAGCTCACTTGCCAATGGTCATGAATAGGGTGGAGTTCACAGATCATAAGTGTGTAATCGTAAGTGGTTTGAGGAAGGAAGCCACCTGGGCATCATCTGACTCAGACTGTCTGCTCAGTACCTGTGTGACTTGGGGAGAGTTGCTGAAGGTCTCTGTGATAGACAAAATAAAGCCTGAAGGCCCCTCCCCACTCCAAATAAAAGAGGTCCATGTCCTTATCCTTGGGATCTGTAAATATCTTACACAAAAGGGACTTCGCAGATGTGATTAAGGATCTTGAGATGGGGACATTATCCGACGGGTCCCGTGTAATGACAGCTAATAGTAAAGGTCGGTGAGAGGGTCAATCTCAGTAAACGGAGGTGTGACAATGTAAGCGGAGGCTGAAGTATACGCTTGGGCGGTGGGGCAAGGGGCCGCAGCCAGGGCACGTGGCGGCCTCTAGGAGCCCGACGAGCCAAGGAAGTGGACTCTCCCCTGAAGGCTCTGGAAGGAACACAGCTGCCCACACCTGACTTGGGCTTCTGACCTCCAGATCAACAAGGGGGGAAATGTGTGTTGTAAACTATGACGTTTGTGACCATTTGTTATAGAAACCACACTCTCTAAGCCCCAGGGGCCTCATCTATGAAGTGGAAATAATAATAGAACCTATTTTTATACAGTTGCTTTGAGGCTAAAATCCATTAAGATATTTTAAGTGTTTAGAAGGATGCCTGGCAAATAGTAAGCATTTAGTAAACATTCGGGCAAGTCACTGGACTTCCCTGGGCCCAGGGACACCCAGAACTTGGGAGGGCTCCTCCTGAGTCAGTGCGAATATTCTCGGGGAGTCCAGCCAACTCCGATCTCCCTGGACAGTGAGACCCCGCCACCGCCCTCTCCGTTAGCAGGTTCCTGAAGCCTCTGTGCAGGTGCCTAGAGCCTGGGGGAGCTCAGCAACCTGAAGCCCCAACTCACTTCCCTAGGGCACCAGCGGGGAGCGAACGGTGCTCATCGGAGTTGAGAAGGAGCCCCCAGCCCCAGCTTTGCAGTAGTGACTCACCACAGTGGAACCTCCAGGAGAGCAACGAGACACGGCCCACCTCCCAGAAGGCCAGGCAAGGGGAGAAATCATCCCAGGTGACAGAACAGTGATTTACCGTGTTCAAACCTTAACACAGAAGCACCTACACATGCATGCATGAACATGCACGCACAAGCACATATACACACGAGGCACATAAAAACGCACGCATGCGTGCACACACACATACAAGAAATGTCGTAGTCTGTTCGGGCTGTTATAACAAACCACCATAGGCAGAGTGGCTCATAAACCCAACAGAAATGTGTTCCTCCCAGCCCTGGAGTCCGGGCAGTCTAAGATCAAGGCGCTGGCCGATGCCACGTCTGGCGAGGACCCACTTCCAGTGGCCTTGTTCTCCTGTGTCCTCATGTGGAGGAGGTGGCGAGGGGGCTCTGTGGGGTCTTTTTAAAAAGGGCACTAGTCCCATCCATGAGGACTCCCCCCGAAGGTCCACCTACCAGTCCCCTCACACTGTGAGTTAGGGTCTCAAATATGAATTCTGGGTGAACATGAGCAATAGCGAGTACATGCACACGGTGTACGAGTACACACACACGGGGTGCTCCCAATAGTGCCAGGATGTAGACAAAGCTACATAATCCCTGTTTTCCAGATGGAGAGACTAAAATGCAGAGAGGAAAAGGCTCGCCCGAGGTCATCCTGTTGGCTGGAGCCAAGCAAGGCCAGAACCCATGCTCCACCCACTCCACTGGGCAGTCCTGGGTGGGGGGTGGCGGGGGGTGACCTCACTGGGTGGGTCTTGGTCCTTCTTCTGCTCCTGCTGTCCAGCAGGGTGGCCATTCCTCACGCCTTGTCCCCTTCTGATGGGACGCAAGCACAAACAGGATTTTATTCATAATTGTTCAACTGGATTTGATTTCAAGAGTAGAGGCTGTTTGGGAATACTCCGTATTAGGCCAGAAGGAAAGATGACCACTTCTTGTAATTCTCATGTCATTCTTAGTGTGATTTTTGTGGGTTGGGTCACATTTTTAGTACTCCCTCCTCCCCGCATCTTTAAATCATTTGAGGCCTCACTATGTGCTCACCACCTAGGGAACAGAAAGGGTGACACAGATGGCACCTCTTAGGAGCTTCACGTGTGGCCAGCCCCCAAGGGCCTGCCCGAGGAGATCACAAGGTTCCGGAGCATGAGGAGGAGGACACAGGCTTGGGCTGGAGGCGGCCTCGGGATGAGGAGGGGGCCAGCGAGAGTGACATGGGCCTGGCAGGATTCAGTGGCAGAGGCCAGGCTCTAACCCAGGCCATTTCCACTTAAGTGCTGCTTCTTGCTTTAATAGCTATGTGTCGCTTTGAGTTAAGAAAAAAAAAAAAGTCCAAATATGAGAAAGTTATTTTTCGAAGGCCAGTCTGGGACCATCCACCTTAGACTCACCTGGGTGGATCTGCTACAAGCACAGGCTCCTGGGCCCCACCCATCCCACTCACTTGCTGACTCAGAATCTCCCAGATTGGGTTGCAGGGTTGCATTTTTCACACTCGAGAGTTNGCAGGCACCTGGCCCAGCTGGGCGGGTCTGCGCCTGAGAATCCTGCCTCCAGGGGAAGGTTCTCTGAGTGAGGTGATGCCTTATCATGGTATCAGCATTTCCCAGCCTGACTCATGGAAGGGAGTGACTTTACCGTAAAGGCTCCCTCAAGGGCCATCGATGAGGAACCTCCGTAAGAGTTTCATTTTTATTTTTAATCTTAATGGCTTAGCCGTAGGCAGTGTCTGTGACCCCCGAAGTAAGCCTGTTTGTTAAAGGAAGTCTGGCTTCAGAACCATCAGACTCTCGGCTCCTCCAAATCTGAGACCACCAGCCCCTCTCCACCAGGCCACTTTGCCACCTGACTCCTGAAGCAAACGGGCTATGGGAGTCACTGAGCTGGCGGAATGCACAGCAGACCAGGCCTGAAGGCTCGGGGGGCACAGAAGTTCCCCCGGGGCTCCCCCTCTGTAGGGTGGGTGGGGTGGATGCTGTGAGGGAGACCGAGAAACTCTCGCTGGGGCCAAAATGTTGTTCTCTTGAAAGGCGAGCAAAATGACACTTTCTTTTGGTTTCAATTGTTGGTGAATTTCTTACTGGCCTAAGAAGCTGAGAACACTTGTTTGCCTCTCTTATGTTGATAATAATAAGCAGCAAAAACGGTGATGCGGAGCCCTTTCGCCCTCCCCACAGCCCTAAGAGGAAGCAGGTTCAAGTTTCTTCTACTAAGACTAGCTATGAGCAATTAAGAATACTCTGAGGTTCATGGTGGAGGGGGCTGTGCCAGGCTCTGGCATAAATAGCAGGGCGAGGAAGGGATTATCATTTCTGGAGCCCATAATTTATACCAGATACAGGTCTTACATTTTATTTTTTAAAAATATTTATAAAAGTAAAATGTTCATACAGCCAAAAATTATACAGGAGAGCGTATTCCAAAGGGTGCCGAGTTGTTTGTTCTCTGTCCATCTTGGGAGGGCGGCGGTAGCAGCCACATCATGGACGAACGCACTTGGGGCTCAGAGGGAGCCACAGACTTGCCCACATTCACTCAGCTCTGAGGGGGCCGGGCAGCATCCAGCCCAAGGCCAGAGGACCCAAAGCCCACATCTGTGCTTCCCGAAGCCACAGACATGCTTAGCTTAGCCCGGACGACAGTATCACTGGAGGAAAACCAAAGGCTGCTTCACATAATTAGGGTACTGGCCTGGCTTTTGAAGGCTTTGGAGTTTGTGATTCCTGAAAGTTGCATGGTCTTGAAGACAAGGTCATGTCCAAAAGAGCAGAAGGAAAGATAACCCACAGAATGGGAGAAAAATTTTGCAAATCATAGATCTGATAAGGGACCTGTGCCTAGAACTCATAACAGACTCTTACAACTCAATACCAAGAAGACAAATAATCCAATTTGAAAATGGGCCAAGGTTCTATAGAGCCACTTCTCCAAAGAAGTGGCCAGTAAGCACATGACAAGATGTTCACCATCGAATCAAAGCAAATCAAAAGCACAAGGAGGCACCACTTCACTCCCACTTGGCTACATAATATGCTAATAAAAAAGACATTATAATGGCTGGTGTCCCAGATATGGAGACCAACCTCAAACTGCTAGTGGGGATCCAAAAGGGTGCAGCTGCTTTGGAAAACAGTCTGGCAGTTCCACAGTCGCCCTTGACCCAGCAATTCCACTTCTAGGTGTATATACAAGAAAAATAAAAACAGGCGCCCACACAAAATCTTAGACACCGGTACTCAAAGTGGCTTTATTCAAAAGAGTCAAAATGGTGAAAACAACTCAAATGCTCAATGGCTAAACAAAATGAATATATCCATACAGTGGAATATTACTTGGTAATAAAAAGAAATGAAATACTGTTACGTGCGACAACATGGATAAACCTTGATGATAATATGCTATGTAAAAGAAGCCAGCCATGGAGGACCACCTACTGCGTGATTCCATTTACATGACATTTTCCAAAAGAGATGCATCTATAGAAACAGGCAGTAAGTTAGTGGTTGTCAGGGTTTGGGGAGAAATGAGGTGTGACCGTTAACGGTATGGGGTTTCTTTAGGGATGGAAATGTTCCAGAATTGATGATGGTGGTGGTCGCACAATTCTGTGAATGTACTAAAAACCATTGCAATGTATATTTTAAGTGGGCGAGTTGTATGATATATGCTATGAATTACATAGCAATAAAGCTGTTCTAAAAAATTTTTTTTAAAGCGTGTGAGGAGGTGGGGAGGTAGGTGGCAGGTGTCGCTAAGCAGGTCGCTGGGTGGGAGGGGGCTCGCCCTGGTCGGCCCTCAGTCTCCCTGCTGTATTTTAGCAGACTTTATTTTTTGAAAAAACTTTGTTGGAGTATAACCAGGGGTCTGCCGGAGCTGGTCCAATCAACATTCAGTGATGTCACCTTGATAGCTTAGTAGAAATATTTACCCCATGGCAACTGGCAAATGCTACAAATAAGGCTTTAAATATTTTTTTGGGAGAGCTGGTTAAACATTTATCAGCCTACCACCGAGACAAACACTCATACAGAAAAGTACAATATCAGAAGTGAACAGCTCAGCGAACTGTCACAAACTGAACAAAAAAACCTGTGTGACCAGCACCCAGAGAAAAAAATAGAGCAATGTCTGCACCCCCGGAAGTTCTCCCCCGAGTGCCCCCTTCAGGCTCCCCTTCGGGTAAACACAAATCTGACGTGTAACCACAGAGATGATCTATTTCTGTACATTATGGAGAATCAAAGGTGAATTATTGAGTCTGGCTTCTTGCACTTGCCATCGTCGGTGACATTCATGCATATTGTTGCGTATGGCTGCACAATGTTCACTTTCATTACTGTGTATATTGTGTGAATAATCCCTGATTTGCACGGCCATTCTACTGTTGATGGGCATTTGGGTAGTTGGCGGGTCTAGACTCTTATAAATAGGCCTGCTATGGGCCGGTTAGCACATTCTTCGGGCTCACGTGCACACATTCCCACCTGGGAGTCTGGGGGCCATGGGGCACACATGGGGTCCGTTTAGCAGACAGGTTCTCAGCTATCCTCCCTTGGACTCTGTTTCTGTTCTCTGCCCCCTCCCTGACTCCTGTAACTCCTCCCGCCTTTCGAGGCGGCTTACTAACCTGGCACCTTCCATGTTGGCGCAGACCAGAGTAGGCCTTGGCTTTAGCTGTGAAGGTGGACCCCAGGCTCCTGGCACTGGTCTGGAAGAGGGAGCAGACAGCTGGGTGCACCTGCTGCCCCGTCAGCTCTGGAGCCTATTACAGCAGCAGAGCTGTCCAAACGAGCCCCGGCTAGGAAGCAGCGGACAGGTATCGGAGCTGGAGTGGGCTGGAGGGGGCTGGAGGAGTCCTGGGGTCTGAGTTTTCCAAGTGGTTCCAGCTGAGCAGGAACTAAGCTCGCACATTCAGACAATGTGTTCTTGTGAGCCTTGGTTCTGCAGCTCCATTAAAAGAGGCCCATTGTCTAGCTGCCTGTTTACTGGTGGGGACTCGGCATTGTTCAGTACAAGTGGGCAGAGCCAGTGTGGGTCAGAGGCTCCTGGCTTTGACCTGCGGTCAGGGTGGGTGCTCCCCGTGCCTTTGAAAGCGTGATGCTCCCCATGCCGACGTCACCCCGCTTTGTAGCAGCTGGTGCTCTTCTAGATACTTTTACCAGGAGGCTTCATGTGACCACCGGCTGCATGTCCAGCACCGAGCAGATTGGCCTCTCCGATTTCTCACACATCACTGGGGACGCTGACGTTTAAAGTTCCTGTCATTTTTGAGAGGGCGAGTGAGAATAATGACTTTGTGCCACTGCAAGCCAGGCACAGGCGAAGTACTTTCCACGCCCCGCCTTATACTCATTTCACTTAATTCTCACGCTGATGCTCCGTTAGCACAATTATTACCCCGTTTAGGCAGAGGAAGGCGCTGAGGCTTGGAGAGATTAAGGCTCGGTGCCTGTGTTTTTGATTTTCAAGCCTCACTCTTAACCACTTCCATCCTGTCTCTCTGGGCCCAGGTAACAAATAGCTTGGCTGGCCCAGCCAGGGCACAAAACTGCCGCTCTTAGAAATGGGCAGAAGTGGTGCCGCAGGTGACAAGAGGCACCAGGCCCTGCAACCTGGCTGAGCCTGAGAAGATGCACACCTAGCGTTTTAGGGCTGGGCACACGGCAGGGGGCAGGTGACCAAACACCGGGGCACGGGAAAGGGCATGCATAACCTCTGAGCTCAGTGGGGCCCCTGAGGAAACCTGGGGACCATAGAGGTCATGCGCCAGGCCTCAGGGCATACAGGGAGGGGCCGGCCACACGATGGCCTCTCAGCATCTGTCTGTTGGACACATTTGCTGGTAAGTGGCCCAGGCAGGAGGCGATCCAGGTCTGCCAAACTCCACATCCTGGATCATTTTCACTGTCCCTTAACACAGCAGGAGAGTGACAGCTGGAGGTATGTAAGTGCTGAGGCCATAATGAGTGGTCTTCCCATTACGAGGCGGGGCCCCTGTGCGGAGGCTCTAGACGCTGGGTGATTCTCCCTTTTTGGGCCAATTCCAGATTCTTAGGAGCTGAGCCGTGGTCCGGGAGGGACCTGTGCCCGCATCGCATGGGAATCAGCTGGGCTCGCTGACAAAATGCAGATTCCTAGGCCCCTGAGATTCAGAATGACTCTAAATGTCCAGGGCCAGAGCCGGGAATCTGATTTTGATACTGAGGACCCCAGGGGACGCCGCCCAGATCTGAAAGCCTGGCCCTTAGGTAGTCAGGCCAGTGTGCAGAGGGTGCGTTCGCCATCTCGTCCTCAAATCTGCTTGGACCTATAAAGTGAAATTTAAATTTCTGTCCGCGGACGTGCAAAGCCAAGGAAGGCCTCTCCCCTGACAGTTCTGCAGAAGGTCAGTTTTGGCCTCTGAGCCCCTGCGTAGGGTTTGCTGTGTGCTAAGACTTTTGCAGAGCAGCCGTGTTTATGAGCTTTCATCCCCGTGTTCAGGAGCTTCTGAGTTTCGACGTTTGCGTCCAGGGCTGCTGTGCTCAGACAGGCTCAGTCGCTCACTTTCTTCTCGGTCACATTCTGGAGAGGAAGGACACCCTGTGTGCCCGCTTGACTTCTAGCTCCCACCTGAAGAGCAGCTGTCCAAGAACCACTGGTCGTGGGCCCTTCCGGCGACGCCGTTGCTTCTCTGAATGGGACGCTCCATCCCATTTCAGTCTCCACTTCCCCGGGGCTGACCTGTCCGTGGAAGGCTGGGCCGGGCCTGCCTCGCCCCACGGGTCATGGCTCGGAGTGGCTTGGGCTGTGCCCTTTTGGCAAGTGTAACGTTTCCACACGTCAGTCTCCTCAACTCTAAAATGAGAATAACAATGCGCTTCGCAGGGCTGCCGAGGCGAACGCCGATCCAGCCCTCGGCTGGCGCCTCGCCCGTCCGCGGCGCAGGTCGGTTGTCGTCGGTGTGGAGCTGGCCGCACGTGCAGGCAGGGGCACCCGGCTGCCCCTCTGTGGGGGCCCTGCTGCGTCTTCGGGTGCTGCCCCTACCCCAGCGGTCTCAGAGGTGGCACACGCTGTCCCACTAGAACTTCGTGCCAGCTCCTCGCCCTCACCTGCTCAATCCACAGAGGCCTTTAGACCTGCCCTCCTCCAGGAAGCTTCCTTCCAGGTGAGCTCCACAGTAACCTCACTCGGCTGTCCCCCGCCCCAGCCTGCCACCGTCTCAGGGACAGCGGGTAGAGGGCACGTCTGAGCAACCCCAAGCCTGGCACCGTCTTGGCACAAGGAGAACGTTAGGGGGTTACAGAACATGGTCTAGCAGGCCCGCCTTCGCCCCGGGCTGCGGGCTGCGGAGGTCAGGCTGGACGTGCCTGTTCTTTCCATCGCTGTTGGAGCGACACATCCTCAGACAGGCACCCCTGCTAGAGAGGGGAGCCCATTAGCTCGGGAGTACCCTTCTACTGCAGATTCAGCAACTAAGATGCCACTCGGGATGGATGAGAACACGTGGGTGTGCGGACGGCAAAGCACGACAGATGGAATTATCCTGATAATTATCGTCAGGACCACCCTGTGCTGCCACACGTACCCCCGCATCCTGGGAGTGGGGACGACTGAAAAATAGGGGGGGAGGACACGGTTAGGGAAGGGGAGACAAAAGCAGGATGGGGAGGGAGGGCGGGGGAAGGCTGTAGCCGAGGCCACAAACACCTGGGCTCACACCGCCGTCATCAGTTACTGTGACCTGAAGCAAGTCACTCAGCTCTGCGAGCCATGTCCTCACCTGAAGATGTGCCTCACAGAAGACCGAACGCAGGTACAGAGAACACAGCTCCATCCACCAGGAGTGCTGGAAGGACCAAGGTGGACGGAATGCTTGTTTCCGGCATCACTGGGAATGACATCGGCGGGCATGGCACACGGTAGGGGACAGTGCCATCGGCGGGCACGGCACACTGGAGGGGACAGCAACGTCGGTGGGCATGGCATACCGGAGGGGACAGTGCCGTCGGCGGGCACAGCACACTGGAGGGGCTGCTTTCAATGGGGTGAGTCGTCTGTTCACTTCAGATACCGGTCCAGGTTTAAAACACCAACATGGTACCATTTTGCATTAGACAGAAAGCTGACTGCCCTTTGCCTGAATTATCCAGATAATGATGTGAGCATCTCCCAGAAATACCCCGATAGTCACTGGAAAGTGTGTGAACGGGTGTTAAACTCTCCTCCCTTTCCTGGCAGGAAACAAGGAGACCAACACTTTAGAATCTTCGACGCCACAGTCTCTGTCCATTTCCCTGGCTAGGATTTTGTGACGGGGACTGTCTCGTGTGGCAGAAACCCTGATGGTGGCCCTGGAGCCAGACCCGCTCGTCTGGCCTCTGGACTTGGTAGTTCACTAGCTCTGACAAGTCCTGCACGGCAACGAATCTGAGCCTTCTCCACACTCTGTGAAGCCGAGGTTCCCAGCTGCCACTGGCTTGTTGAGAGGACCACATGCAGGCAGGCGCCTGGCCCTGGGTCTGCTTACGGCAGGGGCACCCGGAGGGACAGCTAAGTGACAACGCCCACCCACGGCACTTGGTCTGTCTGTGCTGGGCATCGCCTAAGAGCTTTCGATGACCAGGTGTACCACGCTCCCCTTCTTCCCGTCCTGTTCACACACACGGGACCAGAAGTAGGTGTCACGGAGGTGGGAATGGCAGGGGGTGGGGGTGGGGGGAGCACCAAAACGCCGAGGGCCCCGTCTCGTGAGCCGAGAACACTGACACTCATTTTTATGTATCCAGAGTGAGCTTCTATATAGGCGTTGGAATGGCTTGTCATCTGCACCCCCGAAAGCACAGCCAAGGGACATCTTGATTTTCTCCAAACAGAAGAGTAGTGGACAACTCACAAAACGGCCTGATTTCAGATATGTGGGATCAACTGAGAATATGTTTATTTAAAAGCAATTTTAAATATTAAAAAAAAGTAGAAATTAACACATACAGTACTGAAAAACTCACATTAAATACATGTGAAATGACAAATGTACTGATGTTGGAGTGTGACATCCAGATGAGAACTCGGAGTTTGACTGGCGGCACTATGGGATTCCTATACAACGTGCTGAAGTTCTAGGCGATAAAAAAATAAATAGCAATTGCTGTTCAACAGTAAAATCAGACACACACTATTTGCAGAACGTAACTTTCCCCTCTGGGGGGGAAAAAAAAAAAACTAGCTATTTTTTTTTCCCATAAGGTTCCATACCTTCAAAATACTATATCGTGTACAAAATTGCAGATAGTGGCTCACTGAGTTTAAGAACAATATCAGATTTAAACTCAACCGAGATCAGCAAAGGTATTTATACCTAGTTTTCCTATGTCCCACAGGAAGCTGGGTTAGCGAGAACTCAGATTCCTGGTGGAAAACAGATAACGCAAAAAAAAAAAAAAAAAAAAAAGGTATTAAAAAAAGGCGTTTGTGTAAGTTGCTGCTAAAGAGGAAAGAGAATAGACATTGATTCCATGTAATTTTAGACATCTAGTTTTCATGTTTTTTAAAAACCAGTTTATTTTGAGATCAGTTGAAAATACTGTAGGCCACAAAAATGAACAGTTCTTTAACGCAACTTAAAATGTTTAACTGAACGAACTGGGACACTAAGTAACTTGGGACAGTGACCTCCTGTCCTGACACCAGTGTGGCTTAAGTCCTGAGCTGCGAACACTGTCGGCCACCCACCAGCACGTCGGCCAGTCCGGATGTTCTCGCTGCCGTGGGGTCACACGTGCCGAGATGCTGAGGAAGCAACGGCTTAGGCTCGCTTTCCAACGCCAGCCGATACGCTGCAGGTTTGCCATGCGAGGTTTATTAATTGGGTGGCCATTCAGAGTTTTCATAGTCACCACGTAAGCGAACTACATTAATGTTCACCGAGCACTGTGACCGTGTTAAAGAGGGCTCTTCCTAAGGGTTTGGTTGGGAGTTGTGCTTCTGTGAAATGAACAATTCTCACTCACGGCTAAGATGATCTGTTTAAGAATATTAGTTTTCTGTGCGGTAGCCAACAAAGCATTTGAAGCGAGTGTGATGCCAGAGTGACACATGAGGCTTGGAATCAGACAGCAGCCCCGCCGACTGGGCAGCTAAGCGACTGTGTTTTCAAAACTCGGACTCAGGTTAAGAGGCCGAAACACGCACGATGATCTTAATGGTGTGGTAAACACGGCTGGATGAACAGAAACCCGAGGGGGAGACTCGCTGCAGGAAGAGAGAGTTTTCACAGTGCAAGTCACAGCGGTGTTAGAACCTGGGGTGTGCATGGACTTGCAGGTGACGTGTCTGCTGGACAGGACGTAAGATGGGAAAGCCTGCCTACGACTGGGGTTTAATAAAGAGCCTGGAAAGAGAGAAGGCTGGTTTCAGCACCTGGGTTCTACGCTGGGGGGGCCATGTGCAAAGCTGACTTTCAAATCTGTCCTCTTCTTGAATGATCTTTTAAAAGTTCCAATTTATCAAGAACAGAACTATGGAGATAAGTTGATGCAGTAGATGCTTTAAGATATGTGAAGAATGCTAATGCATAAAATGATATGTAAATTCATACTCTTGAGAAAGCCAAAGGACTGACTAGAAACAAATACTGTTGCAACCTTATAATTTCTGCTTTAATGGCAATCAGGTTTAAAAAATGTACAGTTCAACTGATCCATACTATTCCTTTATAAAAGGCAGATTTCAGGTAAGCTTCTAAATGCATGCATAATGTAGAGGCTAATATTTTCTGGCAGTCCTTGGTTCCTGAAAATTGAACTCCATCCGATGGGTTTTAAACTTCTGTCAAAATAGTCATGAAGGCTATGTTATTTTTGCATAATGAGGTAACATCTCAGGGGTGGGCACTCCTCATAAGACAGTACAAATCCACTTGGTCTAAACTTGCATGAGGCTGTGGGCACAGTAAAATGCCACCAACGGTTTTGGGTCAGTGAATATTTTGCTGAAGGAGATAACACTTACATTTAGCTGAGCACTTTTCTGTAATAAATACCAGAGTAGGTGTTTGCAGCTGTCAACTGTATACGCAGATGACTACAGGCTGGTCCGTCATGGAGCCAGAGTTTCACCTGGAAAGCAGAAGCCACCTCTTTGCTAATGCTGCATTTTCAGCAACACAACTGAGAATACTGCTTTGTTAGGGACACAGAGTCAATTCTATGCCTTTCGACGGTTGCCGAGACCACGTCCACTTGCAAAGCCAGCAGTTCCTATATTCGCGCGTCTGCTTGCTTGGCAAAGAGCAGAGAGAGAGATGAGTGCTGGATGCCGAGGATGGCTCCGGCAAACCAGTACGGCGCGCCGGGCCCCAGGCCCCCCTAACACTGGCGAAGGCGGAAGACCACAGGGTGAGTACAGCACACACTGCGCCCCCTCCTGAGGTGGCCCGTCGCGGGTGTCCCAGTCTGGGATGGCAGCTATATACACGCTGTGCACAGGGTCACGTGGAGGCGGCGTCCTGCAGGGGGGATGTGGACGATCGTAAGGTTCTGGCTTTGCTAGTCAGACAGGATGTGAACGAAGGACACCGGAAAGACCCCCTTCCTTTCAGGATGTCCTTCGATGTGCCCAATCTGTGGGAAGAGAAGAGAGGTGTCAGGGGGGAGGCCTGCGACAAGCCTGGGGGGTCAGAGCGTGCCCCGAGTTTGCCCACACATCTGGGGTGAAATGCGGGCTTACCCTCTGCCACCCTCTGGTGAGAGCTAATGGACGATAAACTATATAACAAAACAACAACGATGAAGTAGCGAAGGCACAACGCTCGGCACTGTCACGTGGGTCCCGTTTCGTCCGCACAGCGTTCTGACGAGGGAGCCGTTCCTGGGCAACGTGCTCTTCACCAGGGAGCTTGGCTGCCTGTCCTGCTGGGTGACCTCAGACCAAGCTTGCTAAGCCTCTTATCTGTAAAATGGGCTTACGAAAATCCCCTCTCTTGGGCTTGTGAGATTGCAGAAAGGATCGCTTTGTGGAAAGGGCTGCTACGTACCAAGAAGCTGTTTTCCTGTCAGGGAAAGGGTACCGTGCGTCTGAGATCGACTGTGGCCTACGACAATTTGACTGTCTATTGCCTAAGCCTGTAAGCCATGGTTACCTGCAAAACCTTTCCAATTATCTCAATTAGATCAGCATGAGCTGAATTAATGAGAATCCTATCACGGAAAAAAACAAACAAACAAAACAAGACATGCATATTGGCTTCAAGTGACAGAGAGCGGGTGGCTCTGAGGGCCCGCCAGGCCGGGCCAGCTCTCACTTCCCTCCACAAGTGCAGATGGCGGCTGGAGCAGGGCTATGTGTCCAGCCCAGGGCTGGTTCCTTTATTTACAGCTCTGTGACCTTGGGCGGTCACCCTGGCTGTTGACACGGTTTTCTCATCTGGAAAGAGGACTTAATGGTAAGACCTGACCCACCTGTCCCCTGGGATCTAGGCTGGCATGGGGCATGTGAGTTCTTAGACGGCCTTGTGAGGTTGGGTTACTGTTGCCTCGTTTTCCAGAGGAGGAAACTGAGGCTCACAGAAGGGACATGCTTTATTCAAGGCCACAGAGAAAGCAAGCAACTGCACCAGGGACCCTAGAGTCCGCCTCCTCGCCATGATGCTAAGCTGGCTCTCCGAGAGACTCCACGCTGGGGGCAGGCCCAGCTCTACAGAGGCTGGAAGTACTGCCCTGGCTGTCCCCTCTCCCCATCCGTCCCTGACAGAGAGAAGCCTCGTCACCTCAGTGCAGGGTATCTCAACTTACACACTGACATTTTGGGCCAAAAGATTCTTTGTCGTGGGGCTCTCCCCAGTACTGCAGGATGTCTTGCAGGAGCCCTGGCTCCTATCCATGGGTTGCCTGTGGTACCCACCCTTCCCAGGTCCTGACAAGCAAAACGTCTCTGATATTGCCAAATGTCCCCTGAGGGCCAAACTGTCCCAGTGGGGAACCGCTGCTCCAGTCCAAGCAAAATCCCTACAGCTCTGACAAGAAGCCAAAGTCACTGTCTCAGCTCAAAAGAGCACAAGCCGCATTCGTGTGTGTGTGTGTGTGTGTGTGTGTGTGTGTGTGCGCGCGCGCGCACACGTGCGCACTGACACGGGTGTCTCTGAGCATTCCTAAGTTCTGCCCAACTGCGAACCACAGGTCCCTTTCCTGGCAGACAGAACCGGGTGCCTGGGGGCAGGAGGAGGCTTAAACCCAGGCATTTCCAAGGGGCCCTGATCCCCAGACGGCCACAGGGTGGGGACGACGATGCCCTCCCTTATCGGCACTCGGGCAGCGGGCATTTATAAGAAAGGAGTTTTTATAGATATTCGCATTTAATCTTCTAGAAGCACGTGAGGGAGGCACTGTGCCCCACTTTAGAGAGCTGCAGATGGTCCAGGGCTGAGCCCGAGGACGGCGTGCTGGTTGGCCAGCAGGGACTCAGGCCTCCGCCTTCTGGGACAGCGTGGCATGGTGAGTAAGGCACACGGGCTTTGGGCTCAGAGACGCTTCAGCATCGTGGCTGCTGCTGACTAGCCGAGTGCCACAGGCACCACGCTCAGCTTTCCTAAACTTTAGCATTGCACTTAAAAACTCAGGAAATGGCC